>NC_089583.1:37137768-37337768 GCF_019320115.1 Miscanthus floridulus
TGAAAGAACCCTGTGGCTGTCCACCATGTTCATAAACCCCTTACCTTAGGACTTGTTGTCCAGTAGGTGGTTGAAGACCACAATGAGGGCCTCGTCTGTGAACCCATACATGTTCATGATAGCATGGCCACAGTCACAAAAGTTCCCGGTACGTAGGTACGAGGAACGGTTACGTGGGACGTGGAACGTTAATTTTAATTTCCTGTTCGTAGAGGGGTATACCTCTTTGGAACGTTAGATCCAAAACTTGGAACGTGAACCAACTATTTTTGGTACGATAGCTTGGGATGATCCTCATTCATGAGTGACTACAGTTATAATAATTATGTAATTCTTTCCGTACATGGGCTGACTATAAATGTAAAATTAACTCAAGAATCAGTTGATGTGGTCAAACTCCTAAAATCCCCACTTAACTTGAGACCAATTATTTGACCCATAACACATTGATCTGCCATTTACCATCGCATAATACCCATTTGGCCCATGTAGTAACTACGATCACAGCAGGCACACGCGAATCGAGCCGCCGCCGCCGCCCGCTCACGTAGCACCAGGCACGCTCGCCCAATTACCGTCCCACGTCTACAGGAACACGTCCCAGACATGGACCCGTCTTACGTACAGCATCGATCCCGGGACACGGATCGCGGCTACGTACCACGATCCCTGTGACTGTGAGCATGGTACATGTCTGCATCGAGCAGGTCCAGTCTCCCTTAGGGCATTGACAGCACTGTTGGCAACATCATTCATGTTGGTCATGAGTAGGATCTCATTCTCATCGAAGTATGACCTTTTGTGTTTACCTCCACCATTGGAGGTCAACACATGCCTTGTGCCCTTCCCCAACTCAGTCTTTTTCATCACCCCCCTTGATTCACTGATGTGTCTTCCATTCTGCCAGCAGCACTGTCAATCCTGTATAAAGCTCACCCCAAGAGGTTTATTAGGACCCATGGGCAAATCGGCCTATTGCTATGCCGCTGCCAAACATGGTTTCCATCTCGGCATAGAACTTGATGGAGGGTGTTGAGTAGCTCAGCATCTTTAGGATGGTCCTATAGGAAGGGAAATCAAGGAACCAGCTAGTCAATATATTTGTGAGCTTGTTAAATATGTGAACAGAATATTTACGTTCAACACTTACCATAATGTGCCCAAGATAGTGTGCTGAGGCTTGTTTGGCTTCTATTGGAATCATTATTCCACAAGTTGATGATATCTTCCCAATTTTGGAACACATTAGAACAGTACTGCATGTGCCTTTTTTCATGGAGATCATAGTCACCTTGGTTTGGTCCATCTGGGAAGTAAGAAATGATGCTATTTTCAGGATCATTGCTCCTTCTTTTTAAAGTTTCAAAAGGATTTTCAAAAGAGAGTTTGCTTGGGTTATACTTCGAGCAAAAGCAAGTTATCACCCTTTTATTTCTCAATGGCTAGAAGTCCATGTGTAATTTTTTTTATTTTCTTCATTTCCTTCTTTGTCTCATGAGAGACCCTTGTAAAACTCTGTTTTATTGTTTTTAATAAAAGTCCAGTAGGGAGCGCAACCCTCCTGTTTCACTAAAAAAAAAAAAAAGAGAGTGACAGTGGTCAAACATGATTGCAAAAGTATCCTCATCATACAGGGCAAACATGCTTGGAAAACAACATTGCATGCATGAAGGAGGCTAGAGCCCAACCACCCAACTGCTAAACCAGGCATCCAATCAACATAGTATTACATCTGGGGCCTAATCTGGCTGAATTTAGCCAACCAATAATCACTCATTGTGCAAACCAAGACACATCTTAACTTAGATTCTCAAATGGATATTGATACGAACAACCTCCGATCAATTTAAAATTGGACACTGCCATGAAACTTACCTGCGCTGCAAAATATCATGACACCAAGGCAAACAGAAAAACCTGATGGCAAGCTCATAGTGAAGAAAAACTGAAATTTTCAAGCAACAAGTACTAGTAACCAGATCACTACAAGAAAACATTATGACAAACCATCCTAACATAATCCATATTATTAAACCAACACAAATCTATGACAAAAGCAATAAAACGGTGAAAACAAGAATGACGATAATGTTCTGAAAAGGGGACTACCCCGTCGATAACCGAGTCTAAATGTTATTATTCTCTCGACAAGTCTCAAATTTGGTAGAAGCATTAGTCGGCATTGTGCCCGACCCCTTGCATCAAGCTGGGATGACGATGTTGGCCTTGACGGCAGCCTTGATCTTCTTCAGTGCATGACAGAGCAGCTTGCCAACATCGTCGAAGGCGCCATCAGCAGCATGGTTGTCAGACGGGGATGAGCCAGGCAGCAGCGCCTGACATGCCATAGTGAGGAGGGACCCAGCAGTGTTGTTGCGGCCAACGGGAGCACTGGAGGAGCTCGGAGCATGGCGAGCCATGCCATGGCCGTCCGGAAGGACGGCGAACCCAGACGGCATGAGGAAGACAGAGGCGTGGTCGCCACCGTTCATGACCGCACCCATGAAATCCTCTTCGACGGGAGCATAGACCACCATGGAGCATGATGCGTCGGTGCACGCCTGTTGCAAGATCAGCACCTTCTTGCTGTCGGTTCCATCGGTCATCACCTGCAACAGAATTGAATGAGATAGATATATATCCAGTGACTCTTTGTTGTGATAGCATTGCTAGCTAGAACGTACTGCAAATACTAAACTCACATTGGAGTATTGCACGGAGACAGCATTGCCATGGAGATGGCCCGTGGCCTCAGAGCAGAGCTCAGTCACCGCCGCGCCATTGGCGAAGACGTCCCACTCGCCACGGCGCTGGCCATCGCAGAGGTACTGGAACACAAGCTGCGGCGGCGTGTTCGGCAGCCACACCGTGGTGCTGGCGCTCAGCACCAGGTCAGCCACGCTGCCGGCTTTCTTCCAGGTCACCATGCGCACAGCTGCGTCAGTCCTCCTGGCGCCTGTGCCAGCGCTAGCAGGCCACTCGTAGAGGTTGCTGGACGGCTGAGTGACGGGACCAGAGACAACCGAGTAGAAAACCGTCATCATCCTCTGTGCCAGCTCCAGGATCCCCCTCTTCCCCATTGACGAAATGGCAGCTGCAGTGGAAGTTTTCAAGAACAAAGCCGATATATATATCGCTCAAATGTTACTGTTCCCAGCTAATTAATCCAAGAGTATATGAAAAGTGAAATCAGAGGTTATATATGGACAGTTTCCTTGTTGTCCATGACATGACTCACCTGTGTTGTCGTTGTCGCCTCTTGGGACCTGGATGGAGTGCAGAACAGCGAGGTATTCACACTGCCTCTGCAGCGACGCGAGCCAGCGATGCGCGCCGAAAGCCTTCCCAGAGCGGAGCAGTGGCCTGAACATTGTTGGCACTGCGGTCTCGTCGTACTCCGCGTGGACAACCCATGTGATCTGCAATGCACGACGGAATTTCAAGCTGAAGGTCTGAATTCTAAAATATAATTACTGTTTATTGAGGGATTGTAGTAATAAGCTGGAGTTGGACTGTACTTACCTTGCAGTAGCCATTGCCCATGTCCTCAATGAGGCAGCCGGACGGCAGCAGCCTGCAGCCTGTGTTGTTTGCAACGGTGGCGGCATCGGCGGTGCGGCTGCCTATCGATCCAAGGATGCCGTCGACGGACACGTCCATCACAGCCCACTGCCCCTCCACCACCCGCTTGTTATATCTCAGAAAGTTGATGCTGCGGTTGAGCAGACGTGGCGACTGCACCTGCAGCTCTGCGGTCATCTGCAAGTGTTCGATCGGTGCTCCACAATGTCAGTTGAACGACCAACACATAGGATACATATATCGCTGGCTAAAGAAACACAGATGTACGAATGGAATATGCATGCGAACCGAACACACCAGCTGAATACGTGAACCCAAGACGCCACCGGAGATGGCACCATTGGCGGTCACACCTGCCACGATGCCGGGGAACATCTCAGACCAGCGCTTCTGATCGACAAACAACACAAACACGAGCACCAAATTAAAGGCACTTTAGATGCATATTTAGCAATGCGATTGCTGCAGGAATGCATGGATCGGAGAACGAAGATGTATGTACATGTGCACGCACGTACCGCGTCTGTAAGCATGACGATGAGGTCGGCGACAAAGGCTCTGACCATGCCAGTCTCCCTGGTTGCCTCCATGACGAATCTGTCCGGGAAGAACCCATGGTGCACCGGGAGTGTCGCTTTCTTTTGGTACCCCAGGTAGCTGAGCTCCTCCCCGTCGGGGGTGGGCAGCCACAGCGGCTCCCCCTTGGTCGCGAGCAGTAGGAACTGGTCCATGGCAGCCTCCGCGTGCCTGCGGAGACGAGCGGCGCGA
This sequence comes from Miscanthus floridulus, assembly GCF_019320115.1. Classification (NCBI taxonomy): domain Eukaryota; kingdom Viridiplantae; phylum Streptophyta; class Magnoliopsida; order Poales; family Poaceae; genus Miscanthus; species Miscanthus floridulus. The sequence goes on from NC_089583.1 coordinate 37,142,119, forward strand.
TCGGCCTTGCTGGCCCCTTCGCCGACGGACAACACGGAGGGGCGGCGGGGGACGACTGCTGGTGGGCGTTGCTCGGCTGGGGGCACCGAGCGCAAGATCTGGTTGAGCAGGGTGGTGGCGCGTATGCACTCGCCCCTGAGCCTCATGTTCTCCATCAACAGGCGCCGGTTCTCGGCCGGCAGCTCGGCGGGCACCATTACGCCGCCGCACGTGAAGCAGGAGTTGGTCAGTATGGCCTTGCGAAGCGACGTGTTCTCGGCCATTAGTGCAGCATTGTCCCGCTGAGCCGCCTTGCTCTTCTGCACCTTAGCCTTCGCCTGCAGGAATTTTGAAAGAAACTGCAACCGTCGGTTTTTTCCACTACTAGCCGTACATTTGATCATGCATATGGAATGGAACGAAAAGATGTGTGTGACTGTGACCTGCATCTGGGAGCGCTGGTTTTGGAACCAGTACTGCACTTGCCTGCCCTCTAAGCCGATCTTTGCGCCGAGCGCGCACCGTGTCGGCTCGTCTGGGTGGTTATTCTGTTGGTATGCACTGCACAACACAAGACATATATAAAGGGCCGGGCACTCGAGCTATTAACTCCAAAGTAATAAACGAAGCAAACATTAATTAATTCATTCTCGTTTGATTTAATCGGTTCTACTGTATTACGCTCTGAGTTCTCGGATCTGCTCCGGGGTGTGGCGCTTCTGGCGTTTGGACACCGTCTCGGGCTCTAGAGTGTAGTCGTCGTCGTTGTAGTCTTCATCATCAGTGTAATCAGTGTCCTTGTCAGTATAAGCATTGACCTGCTGCTGCCCTTCCTCCATGGCTTTCCTTGTACTAGCAGATGAAAAGGTATAATCAGTGTCCTCATCACTATAGTAACTTTAAAGGGTAATGTTACTATACTTCCGGTTACCAACTAGGAGGTGATACTTCAATACATCTGAACCATTGATTTTTTTTTTAATTTTATAAATTAATTAGTTAAATAAATAAATATAGCCTAAGATATGATATTCACATATGACAATATCAGTATCCTGTACTCGAATTCGAACTATTGGTAAATAGCGCCGTCGATGTTTCACCACCGATAGCCTGCCGCGGGGTTATCCCGGGGCAGTTTGTTCGGGCTTCAGCGTTTGCAGAACTCGACAGTAAACGCAAAATACAGTCGATTTATTCTGGTTCGGACCCTCGATCTTTGATCGAGTAATAGTCCTACGTCCTAGTCGGCGTTAGCCTTTGCGTTGGATTGATTGTGAAGTGTTGTGTTGCCTTGTCCTCTCTCTAGGAACCCTGTCCTCCTTTATATAGTCAGGAGGTCAGAACCCTAGTCGATTTACCATGAGAGTTCCTAGTAGGAATTACAGAATAATACTACTACTAAGATTGTATGGGAAGAATCCTAATTAGACTAGATCTCCTCCCTTCCTTGCGGTGTATCTTGTGGGTCCCACACCGACAAGCCCCCGAGCACTTCATGGTTGAGCTCTGGAAGCCTCGTCTTGTTCCTTCAGGTCCTGTCGAGCAGGAACAAGCGTCGTCCAAGTGCTTTCTTGAGCGAAACCATGTAGCGCTTCGTGAGATCTTCGTGTGGTATGTACCTTTTTGAAGAAAAAAGTACTCCCATTTGGGTGTAGCCCTCGAGCCTCTTGCTGTTTGGCACAAGGAGCTGGAGGGTCTCTTCTTGAAATCGCTCTGATTCTTCGTCGAAGGGCTCCTGAGCATATACCTGGGTTTTTTTGTCAAAAAGAGCTTGGATATAGCTATGTCTGGGTTCTTTTTGTCATGTGGCCTTGAAGAGGTCTGTCTTGAAGAAGTCTTCTGAGTGATGTGTGCTTTTTTTAAAGGAAAAAAGTGCACTCACTGAGTGTAGCCCCCGAGTCTCTTGCTATTTGAAACAAAAAGTTGGAGGGTCTTGAATCTGAGTTGTTCAAATGACTGAAAGCCTTTCCTATTGCAGCCCCCGAGTGTATACCTGGGTTCTTTTATCCGAAAAGAACTTGGATATAGGTTCTTGGCATGTTCTCTGGTAGTCTGCTATTGTCAGATGTAGTTATATGGTGGTGGTTGATAGTAAACGTTGTTTGTTCACGAGTTGTACAGTCTTGGTATATTCTTCCGAATATGCTCGTTCTTGAGTACTGCTCCTTCACACCTGAGTTCTCTTTCATTGAATTCTGTCTTTTCACTGTGTCCTTTGTTAGGTTTGTTCCGTTGGTGCTCCCGGTCCATGTGCACCACTTCTTTGGCCTATAAATATCCTCCTTGTGTGTTATTTTGATTCATCGAGCATTTTATTGTGTGGTCTGAAATCTCCGTAGTCATGAATATGGTAGTTTGTGAAGTAGAGCAGCCTCCGGGCATATTTTGCATTTCTTGTGTATCTTGTTCGTAGCTGGAGGGAGTCTTGTGATAGGGATTAGAGGTATGCTAATCCCGCAGCAGCATTGTACTTAGAAGTACGTGGCGGTAGTCAGAGGGAGTCTTGTGATGTGGGATACGTTCCTTCATTTGGCAGTTCTAGGTTGATCCTCGTCGCCTGCCCTGAGACTGTCCGGTGTAGATCAACACCATATCCAGCAATTTGGAACACGTAGTCGTTCTAGAGCCTAGCTGTGTTCGAGTTCCTCTTTGCTACCTTGCTTATCGTAGTACCGAGTTCGTTGGGTCTTGTAAGATGTGTAATCTTCTATTTTTTGAAACCATTTATAATGGAAAGAATCTTATCTTCTGAGTTGTCATTCTTTATTCTCCTAATGTCTCTGTTGTTTATGAGATTCCCAAGTTCTTTCTATAAGGACCGGGTTGTTGCGTTCCTTGTGAGTTAACCCTTCTTTGCTTCATTGTTGATGAGTTCTTTTTGTAGCAATATGATAACTCCGTCATGGTGCTGGATGGATAAGTCTGAAATATGCCCATTGAACTGTACCATTGTGTGGATTTGCGTCGTCCGTCATTTTAGTTGTGCCAGTAAATGGACCGTTGCGTCCTCATGCCGTGTTAAAATGGGCCTGGTGGGCCGCGTTTTTACTAGTGTAAAATCTATTTAAGGGCCTTTCCTCTTTTTTCTCTTTACTGCCCTGATTTTCCCTTGAAACCCTAGTCTTCAGACCTCTGCTGCCGCCATTGTTGCCGTCATCTGAGTGTCGCCGTCCGAATCATCATTGCCTCCTAGTTGTTTATTGCTCCCGCTAGTATATGGGTAGGATGAAATCAGCGAGCAAATCCCAAGCAGCCTTTGTAGATGAGGAGACATCACTTTCCGTGATTGAGAATCAAGAGTTTATGGCCATGAGGGCTGCTTAGAAGATTTGGCCGGCTCCGACAACGACTGAAGATTAGCTTCGCAAGCTTGTTAGCAATGGTCTGATTTAGAGCAAGGACATTGTTGATTGGAGAGCTCTAGGCGAGCATCAGGTCCCTACTCCAGGTCCTGGTGAGATTATTCTTTTCGTCTCCTTTATCCGTGCCAGACTCTGCCTTCCTGCTTCTGCTTTTCTTCACCGATTTCTCAACTATTTTGGGATTAGCCTGAACCATCTTGCTCCTAATGTGCCCTTCATCTTTCTATTTTTGTTCATCTTTGTGAAACTTTCCTTGGAATTTCTCCTTCTCTTTCTCTCTTTCATTACTTCTTTCGTCTAAAGCCACAACCCTGCCGCGATGACACCAATGTTCTTGGTGGCTACGGGATTCAGTTTCGCCAGGGTCTTAAGAGCAAATTCTTTGACTATGACTGGTTGATTCTGTGAGGGATTGGCAGTGCCGACTGGTTTTATGCCACCAATTTGATTCCTCCTCTTTCTGTTCATTCTGGATCTGGTCCCTTGGTTAATGACCAATGGGAAAAGAATCCTGTGACGACAGCTAAGGTCTAGGTGATCAAGCCGTTTCTTGAGAGGATTTGTACTCTGAAATAGCAAGGCTTGACTGGCTTTGGCATTATTTCTAGTTTTCTTTGCCACCGAGTTCAACCTCTGAAGGAGCGAGAAAATTTTGGGTTTGAGTACTCTAGGGTGGAGGACCCTTCTCGTATGGTCCCTGCCCTTGAGTTGACTGATGAGGAGGTGCTCGAGCGTCTTTAGAAGATGCTAAAAGGAGTAAGCGTCGTCCCGCTTGCTGTCCTTGAGTATAGTGCTAACAACCTGCCTCCTGCTGTGAGTTGTTTTTTCTTATGCGGGTACTTTTTGTATTTATTTTGCTGTCTCCACTTTTTGCTTAGTCTTCCTTGTCTTGTTGTTTTACTCTTTTATAGGAATTAGGGCATAATTTCGTTGATGCGATTCCCCTTGATGATTGCCCTGCAAATGTGGAGGCTAGGGATAGTCTTGCTGGGGCATCCTTGACCAGTAAGTTTCAAACCACCACAATATTTCCTGGCGTTTCTTCCGCAAACCTTGATGTATATGTAGAGTATGTTCCTCATCCAGTTCCTTGAGCTCCTCATACTTTCGGAAAGAGGGGGCGAGCGGATAGTTCTTCTTCTAGCTCTATCTGCTGCCAAGAAGTCTCGCCAGTCGAGTACTCGTCCAGGTACTCTAGTTGTAGCTAGCATGCTCTTAGGTGAGCATATTAATATGCTCTGTCCTTTTGTTGTTTGTTTTTATCTTTGGCCGAGTACTTTTGTCCTTTTTTAGCTAGTGCTATGGTGGCCTTGGTCGAGAGTGAGGAAGAAGAGGATGATGATGCCGCCCTTGTTACTCGTCGGTGAGTTGTTTTCTTATTTTCCTATTGTTGAACCCCTTTTTTTGTTTTGACTTTAGTCTTGTTCTCTTGCAGTAAGCGGTCATCGGGTTCGAGTTCTTCTGGGGCTCCAGTACCTGGCCGCGCTGCTCCTGTCACAGGGTGGCGGTGATGTTTTTGCCGCTATAGTTCCTCCTCTTAGGTCCTCTATTGGTTTCTGAAGAAGAGGATAGCTGAGTGAGTGATTTCTTGTTATGCTTCTTTGCTTCTATTTTCTTTTTCCTGTCTCATATTCTTATCGTTGAGTTTTCTTATCATCTTGCAGACCCTCGCCTTCTCTTACTCCTCAGCCGCCCTCTTGTCAGTCCTCTGGTGCGCCCCCACGTACTGAGTCGAAGGACTCGGAAAGTATGGTTGGTGAGGTGGCTATGAGGGAGACTGGGGCCCCCTGGTGATCATGCTGCCTCAGATCTACTAACTCCGGGGGTGACCGTGGCCGTGGGAGTGGATCCATCTGAGGAGGTAGCCAGGGCTTCCTAGGATACGGCCCTAGTTTTGCCTTCTTTGCCTGCGCTGGCTTCTCCTTCTGCCTCTCTTGGTATCGGTGCTCCGCGTTTGGATGATGATGTGTTACATCAATTTGATGCTACTCATCGGTTGTCAGAGCTGACCGCTGCCTAGGGAAACTTGGCGACCTTTGCAACTTGTTTTTGCGGAAAAGCTCCAGGTAAGTTTTTTTGAAGTTCTTTCATTGGATGTTCGTCTTTCTTCTGTCCTTATGTCTTGTTTTTCTCTCTCTCTTTTTGCTCAGTCTTTCTCTCGTGATCATACCGGCTTCTTTTTCTCGTCTAAAACTGAGAAAAAGTTTTCTTCTAAGGTGAGTACCCTAAAGGCAGAGCTTGACCTCTATCGGGCCGAGTTGGAGATCGAGCGTCAGACGCATCAGATGGAGGAGCAGGCTCTCCATGACCGGGTGGTTGAGGTAGAAAAGCAGAGGGATGCAGCTACCCAAGAGGCCTTGAAAAATGTGGAGGCCATGAAGAAAGAGTGCACTGGTATTGCGAGTTCTTTTTTGTTTCCTTTTGTATTCAAACTTGCCTTTCTGCTGACTTGTTTTTTGTTGCCTGGTCTAGCTCTCTGAGTTGAAAAGTAGAAGCTTTCGGAGGGTATCAAGGAGATGAAGACACTTGTTCATACTAACCACAACAGGGCTAAGGAGGTAATTACTTGAGCTAAAGAAGAACTCGTGCTTGCTAAGTTGATTAGGTGTGGAGCTAACAGGGATCTTGTGCATGCCCAAAAAACTATCGAAGACTTGACTAGCAAGTTGGCGACGGCTACTGAGAACTAGAATGCTTTGTGGAAATCCTTTCGGTCAGTAGCCGGTCTTCTCCGGACTTCAATGGATGATGGTCAATCTTGGGCTCAGTTTATTCCCCAAGTGCCGACCCATTTCTAGGAGTTTGTGAAGAGTTGTGCCCAACTATGTACCAGAAATGTTCTTGCCTAGGTCCGGGTTCTTTCTCCGGAGTTTCCTTTGTCCAAGGTTGCTGATGAAGCCGAGAGTCAAGAATATCTGGATGCTGTTGAGAAGGTGGAGCCTAAGGTCGAAGATTTAGCCAGGAGGATTGTTGATAATCTTAACATTGATATTTCTTCTCTTGATGACAATGCTTGATGCAATTGACCTTTGTACTCTAGCTTCTGTAATAGAACACTAAACTTCTTTTTGAATGAAGATTCTTTACTTTTTGTTGATGTCTTCTTTGCCTGTATTTCTTCATCTTGTAAACAACCCGATTTAGGTAGATCGTTGTCTTGACAAACTTTCTTGATCTGTCGAGTGCTTTTCTGGCTTTCGTTTGTGCCATGTAAATAACTTGGTATAGATCGTTGTCTTGTCAAACTTTGTGTTCTTGTTAGTGCTGAAAAGACTTAGGACCGATGATCTCAAGTATCTTTAGCTTCTTCTTTTTAGCTTACCTCGGGATGTGGTCAGCATCTGGTCCTTTCCCTGGTTGCAAAAACATCCTAGGATCGATAAGCCCCCAAGCACTTCATGGTTGAGTTCTGAAAGCCTCGTCTTGTTCCTTCAGGTCCTGCCGAGTAGGTAGTGTAGCCCCGGAGCCTCTTGCTATTTGGAACAAGGAGCTGGAGGGTCTTGTCTTGAAATAGCTCTGATTTATGCTCGGGCTTAGTTTCAGTCATTTTGCTTTTTGGTTTAGGTGTTAGCTTATTAGCTACCCTCATCGGCGGGCTCGAGCATCTTTTTAGTTCTTTTGATCTTTGCCGGTATGCTTAGGCGTATTTTCAGCCATTTTGCTTTTTGTTTCAGGTGTTAGCTTATTAGCTACCCTCATCGGCGGGCTCAAGCATCTTTTCAGCTCTTTTGCTCTCGGCCAGTATGCTCAAGTGTATTTTCAGCCATTTTGCTTTTTGGTTCGGGTGTTAGCTTATTAGCTACCCTCATAGGCGGGCTCAAGCATCTTTTCAGCTCTTTTTCTCTCGGCCGGTATGCTCAGGCGTATTTTTAGCCATTTTGCTTTTTGGTTCAGGTGTTAGCTTATTAGCTACCCTCATCGGTGGGCTCAAGCATCTTTTCAGCTCTTTTGCTCTCGGCCGGTATGCTTAGGTGTATTTTCAGCCATTTTACTTTTTGGTTCGGGTGTTAGCTTATTAGCTACCCTCATCGGCGGGCTCAAGCATCTTTTTAGCTCTTTTGCTCTTGGCCAATATGCTCATTGGAAACAACTCGGGGAAGCCATAATAAGACATATGTTGTCGAGAAAGAACCACCTTTATTGATCATGAACATTGATAAGTCATAATAGTACATATATTGTCGAGGAGCACCATCTTTATTGATCATGAACATTGATCTCTTGTGGCTTGTATATATATTCTTCCTTGAGTTGTTTTCATGCGTAGAATCTTCTTAGCTGGCTGATATGCCATGTATTGTTGACTTCTTTTCCGTCTTCAGTTATCAACTTGTATGTGCCTAGTCCGATGACTTTTGTGACGATAAAAGGACCTTCCCATGGATTACGTAGTTTATGGCGTCCGTCAGTTTTTTGTATTCTTCTTAGTACTAGGTCTCCGACTTGTAGTGATCGAGGCTAGGTATTCTTGTTGTAGTGGCATCTTAATCCTTGGAGGTATCTTGCTAATTGAAGGGTAGCATTCACTCTGATTTCTTCTATACTGTCGAGTTCTAATCTTCGGGTGTGTTCTGCTTCTCCTTCGTCATATTGTTGTATCCTTGGTGACGTCTAGATCAAGTCGGCAGGTAGTACGGCTTCTGATCCGTAAACTAGGAAGAAAGGTGAGTATCCGGTGGCTCTGCTTATTTGAGTTTGTAGCCCCCATACGACCTTGGGTAATTCTTCAATCCATTTTGATCCATAGTCCATTAGTTCTTCATACAATCTTGGTTTTAATCTAGCTAGTATGAGTCCATTAGCCCTTTCTACCTGTCTGTTGGCCTCTGGATGTGCGACTGATGCGTAATATATGCTGAAGCCGCAGTCCTATGCCCAACTTTGGAATTCTATGGCTATGAAGGGAGAACCCAAATCTGTGATGATTCGATTGGGCATGCTGAAGCAATGCATAATATCTTGGATGAACTCGACTGCTTTGGTTGCGCTATATTTTGCGAGTGGTTTGTATTCAATCCACTTGGTGAACTTGTCAATTGCTATGAAGATGTACTCGAAACTGCCTTTTGCTTTCTTGAGAGGTCCTACTTGATCTAGCCCCCAGCAGGAGAAGGGCCAAGCGGGTGGGATGCATATGAGATTCTGTGCTAGCACATGAGCTTGTCTTGCGAACATTTGACAACCTTTGCATTTTCTAACAAGTTCTTCTACGTCTTTAAAAGCGGTTGGCCAGTAGAACCTGGTGCGGAATGCCTTGCTGACCAGTGTTCTTGAGGCGGCATGATTTCCACAGCAACCTGAGTGTATTTCGTCTAGGATCTCTTTGCCCTCTTCAAATGAGACACATTTTAGGAGTACTGCTGATGACGCGGCTCTTCTGTGGAGTTTGTCCCCTACTAGGACATAGTTCTTGCTTCTACGAACAACTCGGGTAGCTTCCTCTTTATCTGCTGGCAACTTATTTTCTTTGATATAATCAATAAAAACTTGGGTCCATGAGGTGGTGATTACCAAAATCTGGGTGCCTTCAGCTAAGATTTTAGGGGTTATCTCACCGGGTTGTTTGATAGAGGGGGCTGATAACTCCTCTATGAATACACCGGGTGGGACCTTTGCCCTGTCTGATCCGAGCTTGGCGAGGACGTCTGCCGCAATATTAGAATTGCGTAGGACATGTAGAATTTCTAGTCCTTGAAAATATTTTTCGAGCTTTCATATTTTTGCATAGTAAACGCCCATGTTTTCTTTGGTGCAGTCCCAATCTTTGTTGACTTGATTGATGACTACTGCCAAATCACCGTATACGAGTAAACGCTTGATTCTGAGGGTAATTGCCACTCGTAGCCCGTGGATGAGGGCTTCATATTCTGCTTCATTGTTTGTAGCTTGCCATAATATCTGAAGGACGTACTTGAGTTGTTTTCCGTCTAGAGAAATGAGGAGAATGCCTACACCGGCTCTGCCTAGCTTGAGTGATCCATCAAAGTACATCTTCCAATGATCAAGGATGGTATTTGACATAGGTTGTTGAATTTCTGTCCACTCGGCAACAAAATCGGCCAGGGCTTGAGATTTAATTACCTTCCGTGGGGTGAAATCGATATTGAGAGCACCAAGTTCCACTGCCCACTTCAATATGCGCCCTATTGCGTCTCTATTGTGTAGGATGTCTCTGAGTGAGAAATCTGTCACCACGATAATCTTGTGGCTTTCAAAATAGTGGCAAAGCTTGCATGAAGTGATCAGGAGGGCATAGAGTAGTTTTTGCACATGTAGGTACTAAATTTTTGATTCTGACAGTACTTCGCTGATGTAGTATATGGGGCATTGTACTTTATATACACGCCCTTCTTCTTCTCTTTCTACGACAATCGCTATGCTGATCACAGTAGAAGTTGTCGCAATGTACGGCATCATGTCTTCGTATTTCTTTGGAGGTATGAGCACGGGCGAGGAGGTGAGGTATGCCTTGAGCTTCTTGAAAGCTTTGTTGGCTTCTTCTGTCCACTCAAACTTGTCTGTCTTCTTTAGCAGTTTAAAGAAAGGTAACCCTTTTTCGCCGAGTCTTGATATGAAATGATTGAGGGCCGCCATGTAGCCTATTAGTTTCTGCACATCTTTGACACTTCAAGGAGGGCCCATCTCTGTTATGGCTTCAATTTGCTTGGCGCTTGCTTTGATTCCGCAATGACTGACCAAGATTCTAAGTAGTTGTCCTAAAGGAACTCCGAATACATACTTGTTTGGGTTCAATTTCCACCTCCATCATTTTAGGTTTTTGAAGGTTTGCTTTAAGTCTTCAATTAGTGTATCTGGGTTCTTTGTCTTTACTACTACATCATCCACATATGCCTCTACATTTTCCCCGATCTAATCGCCAAGGCACATTTGGATAGCTCTTTGGTAAGTGGCACCAGCATTCTTGAGTCCAAATGACATGGTTTTGTAGCAGTAGGCACCGAACGGAGTGATGAAAGATGTCTTACTTTGGTCTTGTTCCTTTAATGCGATCTGGTGATATCCTGAATAGCAATCAAGGAAGGATAATAGGGTAGATCCTGTTGTTGAATAAACTATCTGATCAATGCGTGGTAGCCCAAATGGATCTTTTGGGCAGTGTTTGTTGAGATCTGTGTAGTCGACACACATGCGCCACTTGTCCATATTCTTTTTCTATACTAGAACTGGGTTTGCTAGCCAATCTGGATGGAGGATTTCTCTGATGAATCTAGTTGCCATTAGCTTTGTGATTTCTTTTTTAATTGCTACCTTCTTGTCGGATGAGAATCGTTGTAGCCATTGCTTCACAGGCTTGGAGCCTTCATTGATATCAATTCTGTGCTCAGCCAACTCTTGTAGGACACCTGGCATGTCGGCCGGCTTCCAAGCGAAGATATCTTTGTTGTCCCGAAGAAAGTTGGTGAGCGTGAGTTCCTATTTTGCCGAGAGGTGGGCATTGATGGTTGCCGTTTTGGAGGGATCACTGGTGCCCAGGTCAATTTGCTTGACATCAGCTTCTTTTGGTGGTGCGAGGATGCTAGGTTTTTTAGCCGGTATCTCTAGCTCTTCTAGGCTTATTTCTGCTATGATAGTGGCTATTTCTTTTCTACCATCGACGGCTTGTGCTTTTGCTGTAATTTGGATTGCCTGAACGTCGCAGTCAAAAGCACGCTTCAAATCACTCCGTAGAGAAAGGACACCGTTAGGCCCTAGCATCTTAAGTAAAATGTACGGATAATGCGGTATCGCCATGAATTTTGCTAGTGCTAGGCGCCCGAGGATTGTGTGATATGATGAATCGAAGTCTGCAACTTCAAACTTGATGAACTCTGTACGGTAGTTCAAGGGAGTCCCAAAAGTAACTGGTAGAGTGATTTGTCCAAGTGGCATCGCTGCCTTGCTAGGTACTATGCCATAAAATGGGGTGCTCATTGGTGTAATCATCCCAGCGAGTTGTAGTCCCATCTTCCTTAGAGTTTCTAAAAAAATGATGTTGAGTCCGGCTCCCCCATCGATTAGTACTTTTGTGACAGTCATACCGGCAATAGTTGGATCTAGAACCAGTGGGTAATGGCCTGCATTTCCTACGCTAGTCCATTGGTCTTCTCTTGAAAATTGGATTGGATACTGTGACCAGTTGAGATATCTTAGAGTAGCCGGTTCTGCTGCCATGATGGTTCGTAGTGCTAGCTTTTCTTGATGTTTGCTTCTAGAATCTGGAACCCCGGCAAAGATTACTGCTACTGTCCCCCTGGATTTTTGGAATCCCTTGTCTTCGTGGTTGTCTTCTTCTTTTTTCTGATTGCCTTCTTTGGTATTCTCCTTACTATCTTTTCTTGTGTATCGATCTTTGAAGGTGTAGCAGTCTCCGATGGTGTGATTTCCTTTGGGGTGCAAGATGCAACGCATGTTTTCAATGTCATCATACCTTCTAGGCTTGGAAAACTTCCTTGATTTGTCAGTCACCGCTATGGTGTTGTCTGGTCCATGTTTTCTTTCCTGATGTTTGTTGTTTCGATGATTTTGCTTGTCTGGGTTGTCTCGGTTGTTTCTGTCTAGGAACCTTTCTCGTGTCTTCTCCTCTATTGTAATTATCTTTTCTACTGCGCGTCTGAATTCTTCATTGTTTCTTGGGTTTTCTTTGCAGAAGTCCTAAAATTGCCACCTAGCCATAATTCCATGAGAGAAAGCTTCAATTACTTCTCGTTCAGTGATGTCATGTACTTGAGCACATAGTTCACCAAATCATCGATAGTAATCTCTGAGACTTTCACCCGCTTTCTGCTTGAGTCCTTTTAATTCTGCGTGGGTGATGGGGTGTGTAATGATTCCTGTGAAATTTGTACAGAAAACTCTTTGCATGTCCTCCCAATTTTTGATTGATCCTAGATTCAATTTGTCAAACCATTGAAGGGGCATGGTTTCTAGGGCCATGGGAAAGAACAAGGTCTTGATATCATCGTCTCCTCTAGCCAATTCAATCGATTGTGAGTAAACCCTGAGCCACTGTCTTGGTTCAGTCTTGCCATCATACTTGGAGTGGTTGGACGGCTTAAACTTGTGAGGCAGTCATATTGAAGCAAGTCTGTTTGCAAAACAGGGGAATCTATCATGCGTTCTGGCTTCTGTGTATTCTGATTCAGCACCCCCTTCTTGCCAACTGTTGTCTTGGTGAGAGTAGTTTCGTGTGGCCGTCTAAGTAGGTGCTCCGCTTCTGACCTTTCTTGGTTGTTCGACTCGGTCATTTTGACTATGGTTTCTTCTACTTTCTTTGTTGTGACTTTCACTTGGTCCAAGTCTCTCGAAAGTGGACTTCCTTTGATTTTGATCTTCCTGCTCATGAGATGTTGACCTGGCAGGTAGTCTTGAGTGGATCCTTCCATCGTGCGTCGTTAGGACTATTGATCGGAGAAAATCCCAAAGCTATTCTTATTTTTCACTAGGATGTGAAGTCGCCCTGAGTTCTTCTAGTGCTTCTCGGATCTTATCGTATGGTGTATTCACCGCTCGTCCTTCTTCGACCTCTCGCTCTAATTTTCTTCTATTGTACTTGGCTAGATCTGACTCATATCTGATCCAAGCTTCCTTGTGCTGCCTAGCACGGCATTGACATCCTTGTTTCAATTTGTTATTTCTCTCTCTGGCTTGCCTCTGACTCTCAGTCTCACCATCGTGCCCCTGGGTAAAGGGTGATATGTTGGACTCAGATTCATCCGATGACCTGACGTCGGGCGCTTCTGGGGGGACCAATGGTGATCGAGGACGGTGAATCATGAATACTTCTCGTGCGTGAATTGCTTCGATATCGGCGTCAGTTTCCACACTGTCGAAGTAGTTGATAACTTTAGTAGAGGCTTCAAGGTTGCAGATTGAGTCTCCTTCTTGGTAGGGTAGAATTGCTGTTGTCGTATTGTCGACTAGTTGGGTGCCGCTATCCTCAGGAACGGAACCTGGCCAGTGGATGATGCAGTCTTGAGATGTTATAGTTAACACGAGACCTTCCTGGGCTCCTTTCAGTGGCATTCTAAGCACCGGATCGAGGAATCCTTCAGGCCATGTTTGATAAGACATTGCCATGTTGTGGAGTCCAAATAGGAAAGGAATAGACTTCTTGAAAAGACTCTGAGTGTACTCCGAGTTGTATTCTTGATAGGCCAAGGCTGTGTTCTTAAGCCCCATCGGAAAAGAATTTGGTTTCTTGGAAGAACTCGGGTAAGACTCCATTTTGGATGTGGAACCTGAGTTTGAGTCGGATGCACAAAGTCACGAAATCTGAGTTGGATCGGACATCGTGAGCTGCGCAAATCTTCCAGCAAGTTGATCTATCGTAGTCGCCAAAATAGAAAGGTCTTCATGGTGATCCGAATTTTCGAGGAGACGGCTTTGGAGCTTGCCATTGTCACCTGCCTCGCATATCCACAAACCGAAGATGAAGGTTGATCCCATTGAGAAGATCATGTTGTCGAGGTCCATCGAGCTCTTGGAGCAAAGTCGCCGAAGACCCCTACCTAGCGCGTCAGCTGTCGATGTTTCACCACCGATAGCATGCCACAGGGTTACCCGGGGCAGTTTGTTCGGGCTTCAGCGTTTGTAGAACTCGACGGTAAACGCAAAAGATAGTTGATTTATCCTAGTTCGGACCCTCGATCTTTGATCGAGTAATAATCCTACGTCCAGTCGGCGTTAGCCTTTGCGTTGGATTGATTGTGAAGTGTTGTGTTGCCTTGTCCTCTCTCTAGGAACCCTGCCCTCCTTTATATAGTCAGGAGGTCAGAATCCTAGTTGATTTACCATGGGAGTTCCTAGTAGGATTACAGAATAATACTACTACTAAGATTATATGAGAAGAATCCTAGTTAGACTAGATCTCATCCCTTCCTTGTGGTGTATCCCATGGGTCCCAAACTGACAAGCGCTATCCGAATTACTTTTCCCATCTATATCAATGATATGTTATGCATGATACAACTATCAATCCTATATCATGGTGCATGTGAACCCATCAAGTTACAAGGTTAAAGTTGGCCATGATAGGGTACCACAAAACTTCTTTTTAGCAGGTTCATAATGTATACACCGTTACACTAACATACAAATTTCTATCTTAAAATTGGTAAAAAAAAGTACACAAAAGTCATGTCGAGGAATACGTCATGCTAACTAAGAAAAAATCGTTAAACAAGTCATGTAATAAACATGTAATGTTAACTATGGCTTTGAGTTCTACATGTTCCATGGCAATTCGCTAACATTGCCAACTGTGGCCGGTGGATTATATTTATGTACATGACATGTTACCAAATAATATGGTTTGTTATAATATTAACTAGCAAAAATATAGGGACATTACATGTTACATGCGTGATTAGAAAAACACGGTTATATGTATGAAAAAATGGCAACTAATGGAAGTCAGGGAAAAAACACGCACATGAATAAAAAAATCACCGCCTAAGCCTAACATGCCAGCTAACATAGGAGGTACACGTGACACTGCTAACATGGAAGCGTTACATGCATAAAAAGATGATGTGCCGTGGTCTTCCCTTTCCTCAACTCGTTTCCCCTTTGCTACAGTAGATCAGGGTGAACCAAGGGCGAGTGCTTTCCGGCGCCAATCTCGGCGGCCCCTCCTCGCCTCTGGTGGCCTCTTCGGCACTAGAGGGTGGGGGAACCTCGATTTCGGTGGTGAGCGTACATATCATATGCTACTAGACTTCATCGGTTAGGTTCAATTTATCACGTATTAACTGAAGGAAATAGATGATTGTAACCATGTGATCTAATTAAATGAATGTCTCAGAATTGTTTTAGACAACCATAGCAAAATCCAACTTAAAAACACAAATAAAAATGGAAAAATCATCAATAGATACCTTTGAGGTAAGCCTTCGTTCCCTTCACCTGGCGCCGAGAAGAGGAAACTATTGGAATATGGTTCTTGAAAATTGGAATAGTAGTAGTGCGGTACTCTGGAGATGCAAAATACTAGTAGCGGCCGCGGGTATTTAACGATGTCTGTGGCCATGGAAATTACTAAATTGCCCATCAAAAGTTGAAGCACTAAATACAATTAAATATTAAAATAAATATAATATAATATCTGGAAGCAGACAGTTATTAAGTGATATAGTACATTATTCATACTACTAAACTATGATGTATATATGCATACATACATTAATTTTATTGAATAATCTAGATATCATCATCTTTGGCATTTATTTCTTTAGATGGTTCATTATGGCATGCTTCATTCTTGTTTGTCATAACTAGCACGATTTCACAACTTCTTATTTGCTTCACTGTGAGTTATAATTTTTTTTGGCAATGCTTAGCTGTGTCCAAACTAATGCTACCAATTTATCGTAAGCACCACCGAGAAAAGATATGCAACATTAATATATTTGGTTTATTAAAAGCACCCTCTATCTGCTCATTCTAGAGAATTCTGAGCATGGGTGGCTCTTGCGCATAGTGACGCATGTCATTGTCTATTTTGTAAAAAAGGCCTCTACATTTAAAAAATTCAAATTGTCACCTAACTTGTTCTCTCTAAACGGTAACCGCATTTGGGTATTTTATTACTAGAACCTTGATGTAAATTTTATTTCAACATGAAGAAGCCAACATTCGATAACCTTGTCATTTTGCAGCAACCTCCATGGAGTTTTGTGGAGAGCCCCCTGCAATGGTATAGCCCAACCTTAGCACAACACACAGTCTCATCTCTCCCTCCTCTTTCTCTCTTTCTTAGGACCGACAACATGAGTGGCAACATCCTAGATTGCAGCAAATGGGAAGGTGGGCTTGACCGTGAGCATCGTCAGTCTATGAGGGCATTCAACAACAATCTTGTTCTTGGGAGAGTTGACGATTGAATGTCAAGGGATTAACACAATAATGATCTTTGATTGGGAAAAAAAGGAAAACACAGTAGCATATTTGAAAAATCTCATGCAACATGGTGTGCTAGCGCAGCAGATGTAACATCCTAGATGTTAAAAAGCAACTAAAATTCTGATCATAAGAGTATAATCAACAAGCATTGAAGCATTAATGCATTTCATGTTGCAAATATAGCATTTATATGTTGCATATATCGTGTTTCATATGTTGCACCAAGTGATGTCTATGTTAGTGATTAAGAATATTTGTGAATTTATATATGTGAATTTACTTAAACAATTAAAATTTTGTAAATATAAACTTTGTAGTTTAAAGTATACTCTTTTATATGGAACAAAAGTTTGTTTGAGTTTCCAAGTCATACATAATGAAATTTGAGCTCCAAAAATTGAATTAATGCTGGCTCCACAGCCATTTTGATGGCTAAGTCCCTGAAAACCAGTTAATATGTTCAATCTTTGGAGATTTATTAAGCCAATTTTCATAAATAAAATTTGTGCAATTTTTGTACCATGAATTGGTGTGAAGTGTGGACTTTGATGTTATGCAATTGCTTGTGATGTTTGTTTGATTATTGATCACTAATTAAATGCCAAAGTTTGCTAATCAAAACAATTTACAAAATCCTAAACCCGAGTTTAGTTTGGCAGTTTCAAAGTACCCATCTTCTCAATTGTAAATCTTCAAAACCGTCAACCTTTTGGTGTTGATCCTTGATCAATGAAAAACTTTGCTTAAGACCAATCATCATGTTTCTGTGTAAAATTTTGAGAAAATGAGAGAGGGAAAGGGGCCGTCAGACATGAACAGTAGGTGCTGGCAAGCAGCTGCCATGCAGCAGCCTGCTCGCCGTCGGCCGCTGCCCTCGCTCACCGCCTTGTGCGCGTGCGACGCACAGCTGCTTCCGCGGACGACTCCAAGCAGCTGCTGGCTCGCCCCGAAGCCTCGTCCGCGCCGTTTTAAGCCACGCCGGCCGCCGTCTCCTCCCTTCCTCTCTCTGTTCGGCCGCTAGACAGCGAGAGCTCACCGTCCAAATTCGCCGTGCTTGCTGGCCCTCCATCTAATTGCTCGTGCCTCCAGCTTTGTCTTGCCCTTGCGCTTCACTTCAACCTGCTCGCATCACCACTCTCCACCGCAATTGCCCTTGGCGTATTTTGTCGCCGTGACCGAGCTGCCATGGTCGCCCTGGGCACTTCACCATGGCCAGCTCGCTCCGGAGCTCCTCTCACCATCCCAGCTTTCATTTCAGGTTCATCTTGATTCCATGACGCTTACTGGCTCTATGATTTTCCTTTTCATCCACAGGACGCGCCGGAACACGACCTCACCGTCCAGTTCGTGCCGCCGTGCTCGTCCTCACCACCGGCAGCCGCATCTGCACCACTTCCGCTTAAACCATCAAGCCGAGCATGCTCGAGGTGAGCTCCAGGCGTTGACCGTGTCCTCTGTTTTATCTCTACCGTGCCCTAGTGGCCGGAACATGTCGCGCTGCCACGCTCTGCCCCACCGAGCCGCCATGGCCGCGAGCAAGCTCACGCGAGGCCTTAAGCCATTCAACTAGTAACGTAGGCATGTTTGCGTGAGTGAGGCGAGTGCTCTGGTGGCCTCCCTGTCATCTGAGACTTCATTGCCGGTCGTCTCCGCCGCGCCGGAGCGCCGCCGGGCCACCATGGTCGCTGTTGTGCTCGCCGTGGAACCCTATGTGTTTAACTAGTACCTTAGATTGATGCGCTAGGTCGTGGGGTCATGTTGGTGCCCTCCTCGTCGCCAGGACGATTCGCCGTCGGCGAGTTACGCCGCTTACCCGCCGGCACAGTTCGTGGTCAAGGTGGGCAGGTTCGGTTTGACCACGGGTCCTGCAGTGTCAGTGGCTAGGCGTAAGGGTGAGCTGGGTGAGAAAAGTTTCTGCCAGTTTATTCTTTTTTAGAAAATGATTAAATGTGCTAATTCTTGTTTAGTTCATAATTAAATAATTAGAGGCGATAAAAATGTGACAATTTTTGTGTAGCTTTGTTATGATGTGCTCTATCATATAAAAATATTAGTTGATCATGATAAGTAGTTCTGGTGTGCTTAAAAATTACATCTTTTAATAGAAAAATACTTGTTGTATGATTTTTAAAAACAAAAGTATTAATCCTTTAATCATGAAAATTTTGTGTAATCTTAACTTGTTAATATCTACCTTCACAAAAAGGTTGGTACTGTTTTGATAATTTTAACTTGGTTAATTAATTTAAGTATTTTTAAATGCCTTTTTCTTTAATTAATAAATGCTAAAATGATTTAGAAAAATACTTAAATGGCTTTGATGTATTTTGGGCATTGTTTGTGGATCTTGGAACGCCCAAACCCTTATTGTTCCTTGACAACTTAATTACTTTCCTTGATGTGTTATAATCAACTTGTTTATATAATAATTAAAATGGCTTAATTAATAATTAGTTTTTATGAGTTCCTTGTAATGATCATGAGTTAGGATAAATGTGAATCACTTGCTAGTCCATGTTAAGCTTAAATTCTTTCATGATAATAACTAATTAACTTGTTAGTTAACTAACTAAAATACTTTTATGATAACAACCCTAGTTTCATAGTGAAGGAATGTTGTACTCAACTACTTAACTTTATTTATCTTCTATTATGCACTTGAATGTCTCTCATCATGCATCATGTCATGCAGCCCATCATGTTAAGCATACTTCATTTATTATGTGTAGTGCACGAGAGTGAGAAGATTCGTATTGATCAAATTTTGGTGAAGGTTCATCCATCTGTGGTGGGGTGCTAAGTATAACTTCTAGATCTCTCTTTGGAATCTAACCTTCTCTGCAATGCAGGCAAGCCCCGGAGCATAAACCTTTCTCTAGTGTATTTACAAATCTTTATTACACTTTAGTCTTGTGTGATGTGAATTAAGTAATCAAGAGTAGGTCGAATACCATTACTGCATGATTCCCTTGATATTCAGGTATCCGTAGTGTTACCCCACTAGTATGTGTAGATTTATACCTCTAATGCTTATTAATGCTTAGACTTTGATCGAAGTCGAATGATGGTTTCATCGTTTGTGGGAAATAGGTTTTACCTTGCTCTTCTTGGCTCTGCTATTGGGTCACGAGAATACCATGATAAATGAGGGTGTTTAAATTGAGACCAGGCAGGAATTGATGTTTTGGTATGTGTTCTTGGGTAGACAGGTTCGATTGGTCATGCTCGTCTCGCCTATGTCGATTGAAGACTGATCGTTGTAGGCCCACTTGTGACCATGACTTAGTATTGGCCACATACTCTAGTAAGCCTGATACCTCGGCTATTCCGTTATGAGAAAGGACAACCTGCGCACTTGGGAGTGGAGAGATGTCAAGAATAGCATGTGCTGTAGCATCTCTGGTTAGCATAGAGGGGAGTGAATAGGCCTATTAAAATAAAACTTGAACAATTGTCAAATCTGACCCACAGCACTATTGCTTTGAGCCCGCGGCACTACCGCGCTATGGCACTACCGAGCCAAAACAGCGTCACTGCCACACCTATAGACAATCTGGAAGCATAGTTTAAAAATTGTGAATCAAAACTTAGATCGAAGAATTTACTGAGCTTCCTTCCGATGTATAGTTCACAGATCAACAACTAGAAGTAGTTGGAGAAGCTCACACAAGTAGATCAATCACAAACCCTAGAAATCACCTCAACAACAGTATGAATGACAACAAAGTAAATCAAGCACTACTGTGACACAATGATTTATCCCATGGTTTAGCTCGCCACAATGGCTTGCCTAAGTCCATGTTATTGAGGTTAGCCACTAAGGCTTAGGGCTTTGTAACCCTACCACATTATCAAGTCAGGAGACTTAACTCTTGAGATGAGAGGTGAGTTTACTAGCTTCAAGAGATGGCTACAAACCTCCCATGGCTACCACACAAGTTGGCAAGCTCTGTGGGCGATGCTCTAGCCGGCTAGGAGCCAAGCTCTAAGAGTAACAAACACAACCGCAGGCCAAAACTGTGAACCAAGTGCTCTTTAGAGTTGGGGAACAAGCGGATCTACTCTCTAATCGAGTTTGGAGCCTTTTTCTCTCAAGGATTGATGGGGAAATCAAAGGAAAAGCTTGAGAGGTTAATGGCACCAATGGAGGAGAGAGAGAGTGAGCACAAGTCTGTTCTGTGTTGGTCTGAGTAGCTGAAGATCAAGGAAGGCCGTTGTGTGGGTGAGGAGGAGATATAAATAGCTCCCCCACTCCCAACAGTTAGATGAGTCGCGGCAGTGCCGTGGCCTAATCTACGGTAGTGCCGCGCTTCAGGTGAGGCACTACAGCACCAGGCCAAACATCAAAGGGGAAGGGAGTTTTGAGCTGGCTGTCTTAGATAAACTTTGAGGATGCTTTAGTATAAGATTGAGCACTTGGTTGCACATGTTAGCTTAAGCATTGTCTTCCCCTTTATAGTACAACTTTTTCTATACTTAAATTCAAAATATAAAATTAAATAAACCTCCTTTCAGCTTGATGTCATGACCTATTGTAATTGGGGGCTCCTCCATTATGTATGACATCCTCATAAATGAATCTCCTGCTTGTCATTTCGATAAATCTCATTAGTCCTCTAATGTGTGGTCATTATCACCAAAACCCACAATTAGGGCTTGATTGCACTTACAATCTCCCCCTTTTTGTGATTCATGACAACCCAATTAGAGCTCACAAAAGATATGAAATATAACTGAGATTCTTCGAGCCATGGGTGTAGAGACTCCCCCTAAATGTGTGAATTAAGATTTGAATTCTCAAATTGGCATTAGAGGCCAAAATTCACACTTTAGTCAAAGTAATGGGGCTCCCTGCTGCATCCATGCTCCTGTGGGGTGCTGCACACCATGTTAAGAATATCAATGTGATGCGAATGACAGCTCATGAACTCAAGGATTTACTAAAATAGCAAGGCATGGTACTGCCACTCCTCAGTCGTTGTGTGGCCGCATAGCGGCACTGCTAGGCTAGAAGTGTGGCACCACCGCACTTACTACAATAGCATAGATAAACAAGCACCACTCAGCAGTTTCATATAAAAAAGGATAAGCATTCTAGCATAATTACATGACAAGCTACTACACACAACGATACGTGTCCATATCCGATATAATATAGAGTACTTAGGTTGCATTATTACAATAAAATAGAGTTTTGAGTGGCTCTCAAACTCACTTCCTAATCAACTACTCTCAATGGATAGGACAAGAAGCTCCAGCTGCTGCATACAATTGGCGTCAAAAAAAGATTGACCCCTCTAATTTCTCCCCATTTGGCATAAAGCCCCAAAAAAAGAGAGACAGAGAGAAGCCATCCAACTCACCCCTCATCTTCTTTGATGTTCTCCCAATCGACGTCATCTCCACCAGCAGCACGATCATCAACACCATCATCATCGTCATCATCGTCGGAAGACACTGACCACCCTCCCTTGTCGATGGGTGGTCGAAGTGTGGCGTGAACAGCACATAGAGCGCAACTTGGTCCCCAAGGTCCTCTAGAAGTCAAACCCCTCCTCGGTCTCGTCCTCATCCTCCTCAGAATTCGACAGACTTGGCAAGTCGAACTATGGAGGAGGTGGCGGTGGAGGAAGTGGTGGGAGATTTCTAGCTGCAGGCTACTCCCTGCTACTCCAACTTAGTCTCATATGCACTATCAGCTACATAGGTGCATTTGTCAAATATGGCCTTGATCCACTACACCATCTTCTTCTTCTTCTTTCTCCTTCCACTGCAAGAGGACTTAGGCACATCAGAGGGAGAGGCAATGGTCTCACTGGCATTAGCATGTCTAGCCTTCTCAATCTTGTACTGCTCATGCAATCCATCCTTGACAAACCTATAGCCAGTGACTCTCTCAATCACAAACATAAGGTAGGGGCATAGGGCAGCCCCTTCCTAGCACCATCCATTGCCACTCTAATCTCTTGCCACATGAAGCGAGGAACATTAAATTTATCTCCACCTGGAGTAAATCTAGCAAGCATATTCCTCACATAACCATTAAGGTTGTAAGGAAAATGGACTCTTGGCCCATTTACTTTGGATTTTGGTGTTTGATGACCAACACAACCAAAATTGGACTAATGAACTTGCAAGTGATTGTTTTGTAGTTCAATAGGATGCAAGACGTGACTTGGACGAAGGCAACAGTGATGATCCGATGATCAACACCATAAGCAAGACCCTAGGAGCACAAGAGAAGACCCAAGATATCAAGCAAAGTCCAAGCATGAAGATAGGAACCAAGCTGTACGCAAGATCACGAAGAAATGAGCTCACAGAAGTGACCAGACGCCGGATCGGACGTTGGAAGAAAGTGACTGGATGCTCCGATCAAGAGGCTCGGCAATAGGTGCGACCGGATGCTAGACCGAACGCTGGCGGTAGATCGACCGAACGCAGGACAGCAGAGTTTGGCCAAGTACAGAGAGGTTCAAGAGCAATGAAACTACAACCGGACATGTTCGGTGGCAGGTGACTGGACGCTGGCAGCGTCCGATCAGTTGATCGTGGCTCCAACGGTCAAGACGACCGGACGCATCCGGTCAGGACGATTTCAGCGTCCGGTTAGTAGCAGAAAAGCGGGATTTCATCCCCAATGGCTACTTTCTTAATGGGGCTTATAAATACAACCCCCAATCGGCCAATTGAGAAGAGTAGAGCTGAGGAAACATATCTAGGGAGTTGATACACCATTTTAGTGATCTCTACTTGCATAGTGCTTAGTGTTTCATTAGGTGATTAGCATAGGTGCTTTGCAAAGTGCTTAGGTTGATTAGACCATCGCTTATGTGCTTGCTCTAGGTTTAGGCCTAGTGTTTAGTGAGGTTTGCATACCTCTTACCAGTCGATGCTTGTGAGCACCATTGTTGTACATCGAAGGGGCTTGAAGTCTTGTGAGATCACACCAACCGCATTTGTGGTGTGGCCGACCGTGTACCGGAGGGAACAAGGCCCGTGATGTTTCGGTCGGAAGCTTGATAGTGAAGACAGTGGGGACCATCTGGGAGAGGCCCGCCGAAAGGCACGTCGGAGACCCACTTGCATGTGGGGAAGGCCCGAGGCTATCCATAGAGTTACCTGACCGGGAGCTTGGCCCTGGCGAGGGATTCCTTGCGAGGGGCTCCAACGAGGACTAGGGGGAAGCTTGCGCGCTTCTCAATACCTTGGTAAAAATACCAGAGTTGTCGATGGGAGTTTGCATATCTCTATCTTGCTCTTTAGCTTCCGCATTTACATTGATTGTATTACTCCTTTTTGCGATAGAGATAGCAACACACTAGCAAAACTGTAGTTGCACATTTAGATAGTTTATCCTTTGCATAGGTTTTGCTAAGGTTAGAAAAAGAGGCCATAGTTTAAAGTTAGATTTTTAAGTTGCCTAATTCACCCCCCTCTTAGGCGTCATGGTCCCTTCAATTGGTATCAGAGCCGGTTGGCTCAATTTGGACCTTTGGCTTAACCGTCGTTGAGCCGATGCAACTTAGAGTGGTTGGGATGGATACCTCTAGGCCTCCGCACTTTGATGGCACTAACTTCCCCTATTATAAGGCTAGAATGGCTTGCTACCTTGAGGCGGTTGATTTGGGAGTCTAGGAGAGTCACTCGTGATGGGATGAAACCCATTAAGAATCTCGATAAACCCACAAAGAGTGATGAAAAGGAAATACATTTCAATGCTAGAGCTAAAAATTGCTTGTTCGAATCGTTTAGCATGGATATTTTTAACCAAGTGTTCACTTTAAATGCGGAACATGAAATTTGGTTAAAACTCCAAGAGATCCATGACGGCACAAGTAATGTCCATGAGCAAAAACATTGCCTAGCTCAACAAAGTTATGATTCTTTTGAAACGAATGATGATGAGCTTGTTTGTGATATGTATTCTTGTTTAAATCTAATAATCAATGAGCTCAATTCTATAGGATTAACAAAGCTAGGTGATGCTGGGCATCGTGAGGAAGATCATCTCTATGCTACCACAAAAGAAATATGCAAGCACCATCACCATCCTTCACAACATGGAGAACTTGAGTACCATGACCCCAACCATAGTCATTGGCAAGATAGTGGCATTTGAAATGTCACGCAAGATGGGTCAAGAAGAAGCCTCTTCATCAAGCAAAGGCAAAGCTCTCGCATGTAGCGAGAAAAAGAAGATGAAGGGCAAGCAAGTTGAGACAAGCTCAAGCTCAAGCTCCTCAAGTGAAGATGAAGAAGAAGATGAGGATGATGATGAAGAATCAAGTGATGATGATCAATCTTCCTCCTCCACCTCGACCTTGATGAAGAATCAATCAAACTAATCAACAAGGTGGAGAAGATGATCCAAAGGCTCAATGTCAAGGGTGTGCCCATCCAAATCCAAGATCTCATTTTCACCAATCAAAGAAATGAGCAAAGAAAGAGAGGATGCTATGGATGCGGCGAGTTGGGGCACTTTGTGGAAGTTTGTCCAAACAAGCCCACACCCAAGACAAAGAAGAAGGCATGCAAGAACCAAGCCCTCACATCAATAAGGTCATGGGATGATTTTTCAAGTGAATAAGAACACCATTACAAGAGGTGAGGCCGCAAGCCCTCATCATCAAGCTCTTCTCGTGTGTGCCTTATGGCATGAGGTAACGAAAGCTCATCCTCTAGTGAGAGTGATAGTGATGATGAAATGCCTTCTTATGATGAAATTGTGCAACAAAATCTTAATTATGCTAAAGTTTGCACTAGTCAACAAAAGAAGCTCGAAAAATTAAAAGAAAAGCTAAGTAGTTCACAAGAAGCATACAAAACTTTGCTTGAACAATATGAGAACTTTGCTAATCTCAATGTTGAACTATCTACTAAAATTGAGCAACTTAAGGCTAGTGCAACAACAAATGCATGCACAATCAATGATGAGCAACTTGTAAAGAAAAATGAAAAATTAAAAGAAAAGTTAGCTAGCTCACAAGATGCTTATAAAAGTTTACTTGCTAAAATGGAAACCATGTGCAAACATTGTGATGAGCTAACTAACAAAGTTGCTAAGCTTGAAGCTGTTAGTACAAGCCCCATCAAGGCATCTAAACAGAAAAGTTCTATCTTTAACATGTCTAAAAAGGATGCCTCCACTTCTTGCAATGATTTGTGTTTAGACTCACCCTCGTGTAACCAAGTTTGTGTTGAGAAAGTTGTTGTAGATACATGCACATAAGAGGTTGCAAAGGAGAATGAGCAACTCAAGCAAGAAGTAGCTCGCCTCACCAAGGACTTGGCTCAAGTGAAAGGCAAGGCGAAGTAAGCCCAACTTCATCAAGATAACACCATCAAGCGAGTGAAGAAGCTTGATGAAGGACAAACCATGGTTTGCTACATGTGCCACAAGGAAGGTCACAAGTCCTATGAGTGCAAGGTGAAGAATGGGGGAGGAGCAAAGAAGAAAGAGAAAAACAAAAAGCAAACAAGCAAGCTCTCCAACACCTACACCAACAAGGTGGACAAGAAGGCCTTCACACCTTATCTCTTGAAGAAGAAGAAAAATGACAAGGTGGTGGCCATCAAGGTGAACAAGCAAGCCAATAATGGGGTCAAACGCTTTTGGGTGCCAAAGGAAATTATTTCCAACATGAAGAGCACCAAGAAGGTTTAGATCCCGAAAGGGAAGTGAGAAGTCCGATGGACGACGGGGAATTTAGAGACTTGGCAAAGTATGGATGCATTTCATGTGGTGCATCATTATGGACAAAGTTATTACCAAGTGGGTTAGTGAATACTATGGACCCAAATTCCCCTTCCCATGTTAGGTAACTAAATTCAATTTACTTCAATTGGTATTAGATTTAAATTTCCTACAAATGGTATCTTTTAGCATCTAGTTACCCTTCATGCCTAGGTTTGCATTTGCATGCTTATATCTTTTGTCATGCATACACTAGGTATATCTTATGGTAGGCTTGCTCGGTTTCATTCTTAATCCTTGGAGCAAACCTACATGGTTTAAATTTGTTTAGGAGCACGGCACATAGCTTGTCTTTTGATTATTCATCTAATATGTGCCAAAGTCCAAATTGTAAATAATTTCTCCCTGAATATTATCTTCGAAAATGATTCTCACATTCATGAGATGTCATCTTTCAAGTGGTATTCTTGATTCTAAAATCAATGTGCATGATTCCTACAAGTATTCCACACTTGTGTGTGCACAAATTTAGGGGGAGGTTAATCTACAAGTTGGATGCTTTGAGACTAATACCTTTTCAAGCTTATCATGTGTGTAGTAGTCTAATTGCAAGGAAAATGGAGTCCCCGGAGTTAAGCATCACACTTCAAATATTCACCACTCATTGCAAGTGGTAGAAATCAATTTAGTTTCCATATGTGGTATTTCAAAACCAATATCATCATGTTGATTTCATTTTGATATTTATATGCTTTCTCCATGCATTATATAGATTAAATTCCCTTGAGCATTAACTTGCTAATTAGGCATATACTTTGTTTTCTATCATATATATGCATATATTTAGGGGGAGCTTAATCTATATAATGTGAGAGTCAAATTTTGTGACCTATTCCACTCTACACATAAAGGCTCACAAAGTTTGACCCTCCCTTATGCTACTAATGTCTTCCTTTTTGGTGTTTGATTCCAAAGGGGGAGAATTTAGAGGATCAAAAGCAAGTATTAATAATTTACAAGTGGTAATGGTCTGAGAAAGGGAGGATAGTGGATTATGGATTGCCTATGTAATAGGGAGAATATGTAGGAAGCTAGGTGTAATTCCATAATGCCACATGGGGACAATTGCAAGGGCAAAATAAGTTTTTATGTAGTATCTTTTAGTTTTACAAGTAGTATCTTTTAGCATCACATAATCTTGCACCTTGCATTGCATCCTAGCAAGTAAGTAGTTTTCAAATTTCAAATTTTTTTATTATTTGCTTGCTTTGGTCGTGTTGTCATCAGTCACCAAAAGGGGGGGGGGGGAATTGTAAGGAAAATGGACTCTTGGCCCATTTACTTTGGATTTTGGTGTTTGATGACCAACACAACCAAAATTGGACTAATGAACTTGCAAGTGATTGTTTTGTAGTTCAATAGGATGCAAGACATGACTTGGACGAAGGCAACGTGATGATCTGATGATCAACACCATAAGCAAGACCCTAGGAGCACAAGAGAAGACCCAAGATATCAAGCAAAGTCTAAGCATGAAGATAGGAACCAAGCCATAAACAAGATCATGAAGAAACGAGCTCATAGAAGTGATCGGACATTGGACCGGACGTTGGTAGAAAGTGACTGGACGCTCCGATCAAGAGGCTCAGCAACAGGCATGACCAGACGCTGGACTGGATGCTGGTGGCAGATCAACCGAACATAGGACAATAGAGTCCGGTCGAGTACAGAGAGGTTCCAGAGTGGCAAAACTGCGATCGGACGCATCTGGTGGCAGGTGACCGAATGCTGGCAGCGTCCAATCAGTTGATCGTGGCTCCAACGGTCAGGACGATTGGACGTGTCCGGTCAGGATGATTTCAGCATCCGGTCCATAGCAGAAAAGCGGGATTTCATCCCCAACGGCTACTTTCTCAGTGGGGCTTATAAATACAACCCCCAACTGGCCAATTTAGAAGAGTAGAGCTGAGGAAACATATCTAGGGTGTTGATACACCATTTTAGTGATCTTTACTTGCATAGTGCTTAGTGTTTCATTAGGTCATTAGCATAGGTGCTTTGTGAAGTGCTAAGGTTGATTAGACCACCGCTTATGTGTTTGCTCTAGGTTTAGGCCTAGTGTTTAGTGAGATTTGCATACCTCTTACCACTTGGTGCTTGTGAGCACCATTGTTGTACATCGAAGGGGCTTGAAGTCTTGTGAGATCACACCAACCACGTTTGTGGTGTGGCCGTCACCGTGTACCGGAGGGAACAAGGCCCGTGGCGTTTCAGCTGGAAGGTTGATAGTGAAGATGGCAGGGAGCATCCAGGAGAGGCCTACCGAAAGGCACGTCGGAGACCCACTTGCGTGTGGGGAAGGCCCAAGGCTATCCATAGAGTTACCCAACCAGGAGCTTGGCCCTTGCGAGGGATTCCTTGCGAGGGGCTCCAACGAGGACTAGGGGGAAGCTTGCGCACTTCTCGATACCTCGGTAAAAATACCAAAGTCGTCGATGGGAGTTTGTATATCTCTACCTTGCTCTTTAGCTTCCGCATTTACATTGATTGTATTACTCCTTTTGCGGTAGAGATAGCAACACACTAGCAAAACCGTAGTTGCACATTTAGATAGTTTATCCTTTGCATAGGTTTTGCTACGGTTAGAAAAAGAGGCCATAGTTTAAAGTTAGATTTTTAAGTTGCCTAATTCACCCCCCCCCCTCTCTTAGGCATCACGGTCCCTTCAAAGGTCCAATGCAGCTCCATCCTTGGGATTGATGGTATGCCTAATCAAATTGTTAAGAATGTAATAGAAGCTCTTGAGGCCCTTTATCTTGCCATCTGTAGATCTACCATCAAGATACATGAATGAAATCTCTCTAACCTCAGCCCTCTGCTCATCCTGTATGTATGAGAAACCATGGTGCTCCTCATCAAAACCAAGAATCTGACTGAAGGTGATAAAGTCAACATGGTAGTGTTGACCCTTGGTGATTCAATGTATCTCATCAGTGTCATACTTGTAGAAGTAGGTGGCATGGAATTGAGCTAGCACCTCTATGTTCCAGTTGTACCTGAAAGCCATGTGTTTGTCAATCCAAAGTTCTAGTAGGCCTAGATTGCCCCATTGAAATCAGGGTCATCCTTCTCTCTCTCAACTCCTCCCAGTCAATGTACTGCATCTTCACAATCTTGGACTTCTTGCTATTGAATATGATAGAGGTATAGAAATCAGAATGAAAGACATTCTAAAATCTATAGTCAACACCAAGATCCTTTGCCACCTCATATGGTTCATCCATTCTTGCCTCTTCTACCAGTCTTTGGCCTACTCATATAGTAAATGACTAGATGCTGACGAGTGTCATTTGCCCTCTTTTCCACCACATCGTCATCATAGTTTATGAGATAGGATGGATCAAACTAATCAAGGTGAGGTGGTGTTTCTGGACATGCATCAGGAGGGATGACACACCCGACTCTCGCTAAAGCTTCCTCCTACTAGATCTACTCATCTTGGCTCCCCCTGCCTCTAACATCTCCACTAGAGCTGGCTGCTCCTCTATTGCTGCATGCTGCCCCTCTACCTCAGGCGAGAGGGTTGCTTTTCCCTTAGAGCATCATGCTTCCTCTTGACCCTCTGCTCATAGTCTCTGTCGGAGGACATCTATGCAATGGATAGAGACTCGATTAGGTGTTGTTTATGTTGAATATGACATTCTTCTATTGAAGATGATTTTAATAGAATGAGTGTGTCATCAATTAAACCAATGAACCGATCTGCATGATAGTACAACATAGAGCGCGGCATTGCCAGCCCTAGGTGCGGCACTACCATGGTGGTTGGTTTGGTTCCAAAGATGAAACACCTTTTCTATTGAAATCAAATCAACAGAATCTTGCTACACCATCTAACATACATGAAATAGTAGTTTAGAAAGATAAATTTTCATTTTGCATAGTCCTTGATATATGATGGCATGAATTAATTAGACAATAGAGTTATATTTGATTTGAAGCAAAAAGTAGACTCTGTAGTTTAGCCCCCTTGGCAAGATGTAGCATGTTGCAAGAGCAACATGTGGCACTGCCACAGCCCAGATGCAGCATTGTCGCGCTGAGTGGCCAAGCTCTACCAAGGATTCCACTTCTCGACTCAAATCAACCATCAATCTATAATCTATTCAATACATTCATTCAAGTAAAACCAAGAGCTACGACAAAATGACCTTCATTGCATAGATCGAGATAGGTTTAGGGTTTCACCTTTGCTCACACAGATTAGAGAGGGAAGAAGAGAAATGGCTCAGCATAGGAGCACCAATGGCCACTGGCGATGCAGAAGAGAGCCAGCGGTTGGTGCGACGCTACCGGAGGGCAGCAACACAGCTAGGCGATGGACGCAGGCGACGCGGGGAAAGAGAGAGAGTGCAGGCGTCTGCGTTGGGTGAGTAGGAGAGAAAGCAGGAGTAACCGTGGGGCCAGGAGGATAAGTGAAGAGAAATGGGCCCCACAATTACTACCATTGCGGCCCAATTTCGAGATGAAATTCAAAATGCGGTACTGTCGCAACCTATACGCGGCACTACCGCTAGAGCGGCACTACCGCAGCACAGGTGCATTACTGCCGCATCCCGCAACAATGAAGATTTAGCTACAACTAAATAGCTCTACATATATAGGATATGGACACATATCTCTAGTATATTATGATCAGTAATAGATATTCAATACAAGCAATGATCATGATATACTAGATCCTTTTATAAAGCATTTTGAAGCACTTAGAATTTAAACTTTAGCAAACCTTATACATATACATACTATTTGATCAAGCAAATGTGTGCTACAATTCAAACCACATTACAAGAACCAAGTATATTTAGCTCACTACACAAAGCACAAAACCTTGACTCATCGAGGGGCTTAGTGAAGATACCGGCTAGTTGCTTTTCGGTGCTCACATGGTGAATTTCGATATCTCCTTTGGTTTCGTGGTCTCTCAAGAAATGATGTTGGATGTCAATATGTTTTGTTCTTGAGTGACATACGGGATTGTTTGCAAGCTTTATGGCACTTTCATTGTCACACAAGATTGGGATTTTGGTAAAGCGACATCCAAAATCTTGAAGGGTTTGCCTCATCCAAAGTAGTTGAGCACAACATGCACCGGTTGCAACATACTCGGCCTCAGCGGTGGATAGGGCTACACAATTTTACTTTTTAGAATTCTAAGACACTAGGGACCATCCAAGGAATTGACATGTCCCTGAAGTGCTTTTTCGATCTACCTTGCAACTGGCATAATCGGAATTCGAATACTCAAGTAGATCAAGCTTAGAGCCCTTAGGATACCACAAGCCAAGGTTAGGAGTGTCTACTAAATATCTCAAAATTCTCTTAATGGCCACCAAGTGGCACTCTTTTAGGTTAGCTTGAAATCTAGTACACTTGCACACTAAGCATAATATCGGGCCTAGATGCACACAAATAAAGTTGAGAGCCGATCATGGAACAATATACCTTGGTGTCCACTGCTTTCCCTTCATCATTGAGATCAAGATGTCCATTGGTTGGCATAGGATTTTTTATAGGCTTGGCATTCACCATGTCCAACTTCTTGAGCATATCATGGGTGTACTTCGTTTGGCTAATAAAAGTTCCATCCTTCACTTGCTTGATTTGAAATCCAAGGAAGAACTTCAATTCACCCATCATAGACATCTCAAATCTCTTGGTCATGATCCTACTAAATTCCTCATAAAAAGTATGATTAGTACTATCAAATATTATGTCATTCGACATATATTTAGCACACAAATATATCTTTACCAACTTTGCGAGTAAAAAGAGTAGGATTGGCTTTGCCTATTTCAAAGCATTGTTTAAGCAAGAATTTTTTAAGGCATTCATACCATGCTCTTGGTGCTTGCTTAAGCCCATAGAGCACCTTTTGGAGTTTGTAGACGTGGTTGCAGGAACTTAGGATCTTCGAAACCCAGTGGTTGCTCAACATAGACAAGTTCTTGAATGGGGCCATTAAGGAATGCACTCTTCACATCCATTTGAATAGTTTGAAGTTGTGATGGGTGGCATAGGCTAGAAGCATTCGGGTTGCTTCAAGCCTTGCTACCGGTGCATATGTTTCTTCAAAGTCCAAGCCATGTACTTGAGTGAAGCCTTGAGCAACCAATCTTTCCTTGTTCCTTGTCAGCACTCCATTCTCATCTTGCTTGTTGTGGAAGGCCCACTTGGTGCCATTCACAGTTCATCTTGGGTCTTTCCACCAAAGTTCAAACTTTATTCCTTTTGAAGTTGTTTTGCTCTTCTTGCATGGCCATCGCCCAGTCTTCATCTTGAAGTGCCTTTTCTACCTTGAGAGGCTCCAGAGAGAAAACAAACGAGTAATATTGACAAAAATTTGCTAAATATGAATGAGTCAATACTCCCTTTCGAAGACTCCCAAGGGTATTGTCAATGGGATGGTCCCATTGTATAGTTTACCTTAGTCTTGGGTGATCAATAGCCTCTAGTTCACCTTCTGGTTCTTCATCTTCTTCTTGCTCAAATATTGGTTGTAGGTTTTGACCATGAGCTAGAGTTGAATTAGCTACTAGCTGACTAGTTAGGCGTGGCATACCGCACTTAGGCATGGCACTACCGCATGGTGAAGTTGTAGCAGAGGTCTGCTACTGAATTGCATCAGGTACATCAGTGGAAATCAGTGCAGCAACAACTTGAGGAACCTCCACATCAGTAACTTGATCTTCTTGTGGTCCAATATCACCAATAGCCAATTGCTTGATTGCCTCACATAGTGGATCCTCCTTTCCTACAACACTTGAATCAACTTGCTCCACTTGAGAGCCATTAGATTCATCAAATGTCACATCTACCTGCAATTTCAACTCTCCTAGAGGTTTTGTTGAAGACATGGTAGGCATGCTCATTTGATCCATAACCAAGAAGAAAACCTTCATCAACTTTAGGTGCAAACTTAGAGGTTTTGGGTTTCTTGTTAAGTATGAAACACTTACACCCAAACACTCTAAAGTAAGACATCTTTGGTTTGTTACTGGCTATAAGCTCATATGAAGTTTTCTTCAACTTCTTGTGTAGGTAGAGACGGTTGATGGCATGGCAAGCGGTGTTGATGGCATTGCACCAAAAGAGGTCCGGCGTCTTGTACTCATCTAGCATCGTCCCTACCATTTCAATGAGTGTACGGTTCTTCTTCTATACTACACCATTTTGTAGAGGGGTGTATAGAGTTGAAAACTCTTGCTTGATGCCCTCTTCATCAAGAAACTCCTCAATAAGAGTATTCTTGAATTCGGTCCCATTATCACTTCTTGTTTTCTTGACTAGAAGACTAAACTCCTATTGTGCCCTTCTAACAAACATCTTCACCTTCTCTTGAACTTGGCACTTGTCATATGAGAAGAATGCCCAAGGTGAAACGGGAATAATCATCAACAATAACAAGACCATATTTGTTATCATCAATGCTTAGGTAGGTGACCTGGTCCAAAGAGATCTATGTGAATTAGCTCCAATTGTTGCTTGGTGGAGACAATACTCTTTGGTGGGTGAGGCACACCTACTTGCTTTCTGGCTTGACAAGCGTTATAAATTCTATCTTTCTCAAAGTGAACATTTGTTAGTCCAAGGACGTGTTCATCTTTTAGAAGGTTAGCCAAGTTCCTCATCCCAACATGAGCAAGTCGGCGATGCTATAACCAACCCATGGTAGATTTTGCCACTAAACAAGTCTCAAGCTTTGCTTTACTTTTGTTGAAATCAACTAAGTATAGCTTATTCTTTAAATGACCCATAAAGACAATAGAGGAATCCTCCCTTCTAAAGACATCCACACCCTTATCCATAAATAGACAATTGTAGCCCATTTCACACAATTGAGAAACGGACAACAAATTATAACTCAATGAATCAACATGTAAAACATTTGTAATTGAGTGCTCAAGGGTTATAGCAACTTTACCAAAACCAATCACATCCCCTTTGAAATGTCCCCAAAGACAATATTTTCATTTGAGTGAGTCATCGAGGAATATGATGAGAACATACTCCTTTCTCTGGTCATATGATTTGTACATCCATTATCAAGCACCCAACTTGATCCACCAGAGGAGTATGCCTACAAAATAAGTTTAGTTCCTTGATTTAGGTCCCCAACTAGACTTGGGGCCTTTCATGTTAGTTACAATTATCTTAGGAACCCAAATAGAAGTGTTAAGATAAGCATTAGTCACCTTGCCAACATATTTGGCAATCACTTCTCCACTGCTATTCTTTTTCAATACAAAGCATGATGTCAAGCTTTGTTGAGGTGCATGGGCCTTCGATTGATATGCATACTTATTCATAGTGTCCCATATTGATTCCTTTGGCTTTTGTGAAACCTGCTTTTTCTAGAACACCTTCTTCATGTGCTTAGTCTGATTAGGAATAGAATTGGTAGCCCTCCCATTTTTGCGAGGCGTGGCACTGCCGCCCTTCACCGTGGCATTGCCGCTCTAGGGATGCTGCACTACTGCAGGCTATGCAGGCTTATCTTTACCAATTCTATCTTTCCTTACAAACTGCACACACTCATAGCCATTCACTATCCTTCTTCCATTTGTCTTAGCTCCTTTTGTGTGCCTGAGCACATCCTTGATTGAGGGATGCCTTCCATTCTTGTATTATGGCCCTTTTGGTTTATTCACCTTATTGCCACCAACTTGGGCCTTGCCATCCATGCACCCTTTACCTAAAATCTCATTGAGTCTAGCAATCTCTTTTCTCATAGCCTCCATATTTGCAAGGTTAGTGGAGTAAGCATTCAAATCAAGATTATAGCATTTTCTACAACCTTGGCTAGTAGAGGAAGTAGAGGTTTCCTTTGCCTTAGAGGTATGTGAGTTGCTATGCCAAAGAATGCCATATTGTAGCTCAAGTTCTTTGTACTTTTCATCTAAGTTCACAATACTTTTCTTGAGAGCAATATGTGCTTTCTTTGTGAGAGCATGGTCCTCTTGCTCTTTGGCCAAAGCCTTGTGCAAGGATTCCACCTCACTTCTCTCTAATGCAAGAGCCTCCTTGCTAGCAATATAGAGATCCTCTTGTTTGATAAAAGTATCCTCTCTAGATTCTAGCTCAACTTGGACACTCTCTAAATCCTCCATTAGCTTAGTGATGAATAATTTGGTCTTTCCAACCAAATTTTTAGTTATGTAGTTAATTTCTTGATCACTAGATCCATCATCACTAGAGCTATCACTAACATCACTACTAGAGATATCACTAGAAGGTGCAGGAGGTTTGGCTTTTGATTTTACCTTCTCACCCTTTGCCATGAGAAAAATGTGAGGGGAGTAGTAGTCATCATCGAATATGTTGTTGAAGAGTCTTGGTGTAGAGGATGGCTTGTGAATAGCCATGGTTGCCATCTTCTCATCCTCTTCACTTGTGCTCTCTCTAGTTGAGTCCCATTCATGCCCAATGTGAGCCTCTCCCATGTTCTTCTTACTCTTTCTATGGCCAGCCTTGTCCTCTTTCTTGTCCCTCTTGTACTTGTTGTCTTTGATCTCATATGGACATTTGGCAATGAAAAGTTCAGTGCCACCACAATTGTAGCATGTTCTTTTCTTCTTGTTAGGAAACTTCCTCTTCACTACCTTCTAGCCTTGCCTCTTTAGTCCCTTTTGATATTTCTTCATGAAGAGAGCAACATCATCAACTTTCTCATATTGTCCATCATCACTTTCATCTTCACTTGATGATGAAGTTGTCTCTACTTGCTCTTGGACTTGTTTGACTACTCTCGGCTTGCTTGTTGAAGCTTGCTTGTTGATTTTGGACTTGCTAGTAGAGCCTTGCTTGCTTCATTTGTTGGCCTTGAGAAGTTACATCCTTGATCTTCATGCCATCTTGCTTTGCTTGCAACTCACCAAGCTTCTTTCTCTCATTTGCTTCTTCTCTTTGCATATCAAAGGTCAAGATCCTTCCAAGTACATCATTTGGTGTGAAGTACTCAATTCTCTTCTTGTCTCTAATTAGAGTCACCACTGTCTCATTTCTTGGTGAATAAGCTTCCAACATGATTTTGACTACCTTGTGATCATCTAGCTCATCACCTACCATAGCCTCTAATCTTGCCGACAATCACCATCAACCTATCAAATATCTCTTGTGGCCCTTCTCCATCAAAATCACAAACCGGTTGAGCTTGGCCATCAACAATTCAATTCTTGCCTTTCTCACTTTGGCAACCCCTTCATGTGCAAGGTGCAAAGTATCCCATATTTGCTTGGCAACATCAACACCCATCACTCTATTGTATTCATCACCATCCATAACACTAAGCAACACACTCAGTGGCTTGACCATTGAGATGAATAATGCCCAATTCGGTTGGTGTTGGATTCTTGGGATCAACCAGTGGCTCAAAGCCATTACAAACAACCTCCCAAATGTCAGGAGCAAAGACCTATAAGATAGGCTCCCATCAAGTGCTTCCACTTGGCAAAGTTGGTCCCATCAAAATGAGCCAACTTGCCTACGGAAACATTGATGACAGACCTTCGATCATGGTTAGGCATAAACATAGAAGAATAATTAAAGGATACGGCTGTATATTTGTTGTTGGAGTCGGCTTTACCCTTTCCTTTATTCTCCTTCTTGCCACCCTTGGTCACTTGGTAAGATTCATCATCATCTCCCGAGCTGCTTGATATCTCACTTGATGATGCATTGGTTGTCTTTGCTTCTTCTTTCTTCTTTCTAGCTTCTCTTCTTTTCCTTCTAGCTTCTCTCTTGAGCTTTCTTTCTTCTTTTCTTTGCTTCTTGTCTTTTAACCTTTGTTGCTCCTTCTTCTTCTTTTCTCTTGCTTCTCTTTTTGCTTTACTTGATGCCTTTCTTTTTCTCCTATCTTCCTCATATTGTGCCTTCTTGGCATTGGTCATCTCTAGCTATGGAAGGGTGGTGTTGCTTGCTGTAGATACACTGAGCTCATTGATTTCGGTCTTGTGCAAGCCAATGTCTTTTGGATAGACGTCCATGGGCTTCACAACACTAGATCCTCCTCTAGGCTCCATACCTCACATGGTGAAGCGTATATGAGGTAACCTGCTCTGATACCACTTATAGGATCTCTAGTTAGCCTAGAGTGGGGGTAAATAGGCCTGTTAAAACAAAACTTGAACAATTGTCAAATCTGACCCATGGTACTACCGCTCTGAGCCTACGCCTCTACCTGTGCTAGGGCACTGCTAGGCCAGAACAGCAGGCGCTGCCGCCCCTGTAGACAATCTAGAAGCATAGTTCAAAAACTATGAATCAAAACTTAGATCAGAGAATTTACAGACCTTCCTGCAGGTGTATAGTTCACAGATCGACAACTAGAAGTAGTTGGAGAATCTCACACAAGTAGATAGATCACAAACCCTAGAAATCACCTCAACAACAATATGAATGACAACAAAGTAAATCAGGCACATGATGACACAATAATTTATCCCATGGTTCAGCTGGCCACTAAGGCTTGCCTAAGTCCACGTTGTTGAGGTTAGCCACTAAGGCATAAGGCTTTGCAACCCTTCCTTGTTCTCAAGTCAAGAGACTTAACTCTTGAGATGAGGGGTGAGTTTACTAGCTTCAAGAGATGGTTACAAACCTCCTAGGGGCTGCCACACAAGTTGGCAAGCTCCATGGGCGACACTCTAGCCGGCTAGGAGCCAAGCTCCAAGAGTAAAAAACACAACTATTGGCCAAAACATAAACCAAGTGCTCTTTAGAGTTGGGGAACAAGCTAGATCTGCTCTCTAATCGAGTTTGGAGCCTTTTTCTCTCAAGGGTTGATGGGGATATCAAAGGAAAAGCTTGAGAGGTTAATGATGTCCAATGGAGGAGAGAGAGAGAGTGAGCACAAATCTATTCTATGTAGGTCTGAGTAGCTGAAGGTCAAAGAAGGTCAGTTGTGAGGGTGAGGAGGAGGTATAAATACCTCCCCCACTCCCAATGTTCAGATGAGTCACTACAGTGCCATTGCCTATCTACGGTAGTGTCGCGCTTTAGGAGCGGCACTACCGCACTATGGCAGAACTGCCTGAAATAGCACACTTACGGAGGCGCTCGTCTTCCACCAGACACTAAGAACTCCGAAAGCTAGCTACAGCGGGCGGTGTCCGTCGGGTACACCCCGAGGGAGAACCCGAAAGATCCACATTTTTCCCAAGGATACAATAATGAGAATGAGTTACAATACAAGTCCATTTCATAAATCAGAGTTTCTTAAAAAGTACATTATTACAATACCAAATACCAGAGTTCAGAACGATAATAGCAAAATTTAAAATAACATCTAGCATTAAGGGGCGAGGATTCCGTCTGAGCTCACCAGAAGGACCCTCCACACAAAGGTACTCTTCAAGCATCAACTGCAACAGGGGTAAATAAACCCTGAGTACACAATGTACTCGCAAGACTTATCCAACTAGTGGGAATAATTTCCCGACTCCAAGGAATATGATAGGCTTTATGGTTTGCTGGTTTTCTTTAGCAGAAAGCAACACTAGTAGTGACTCCTTATTCATGTCTTATTATTTGCTGTATTAAGTTATCATCTAGCCAGTCTATATAAGCACTTGTTCTATTTTCAAGCAAGAGTTGAGCAATTAGTTCCATTCTTCTCATTTCAACTTTCAGTTCTTACTATGGTGCTAAACCGCAGACAAGCCATACCAGATTTCCCAGCGATTCATGAATCAATGTGCCCAGCTGGGTGCCCTGAAAACACACGCCCCGCTTGTACCCCAGGCACAAGTAGGACTAACCCATCACTCTCCTGTCCCGGGTGTCTAGGTCCCTATCCAAACTTGGACTCCAAGCCTCTACATCTTGAGTCCCGGACTTAGTGTGGTGCAAGCACCTCCACCACCTCCTCTTCCCATCAATCGGTATGGATAGAGCCGGAATCCGTGACAAGAGAGCAACAAGTCTTCCCGTGCACCCATACCCAAGTATGCGCTCAGGACAATAAATCTATGACTTGCCTAGAGCCATATGCAATGATAGGTCCTTAATCGACACGAACAGGGAAAAAGTGTAACCAAGTCATGCCCTATTGGCCATAGGACACAACCCCTTACACCCACCAGTACCCAATCCATATCCTTGCTCGGTCACCATTTTCCTTTCCACCATTTTATCATGAGTGTTCATATTTTATTACCTATTTGCGAGTAACGGCAGGTTACTCACACTACCAATATCCTGAGCATAGTAGCTACTCGACCTATACTAGTAGGACTCATGGGTAGGTATGTTTATGTAGGTAGTTTCCATAAAATGCCTGTAACTTAAATGCACATCACATATATATATTCAGTGATCATAAAAATATAGGGTTATGCTTCGGGGCTTGCCTTGGGCAGGCGCTGGGTCAGTAGGGTCAGCACTAATAGACTCCTAGGCTCCCTCCTGCATAAGGATCTCCTCCTTGTACTCCTCGATCACCTCAGTCATACTCTAGCTCGCCGATGGGCACGAAGTCTACCAGTTCATGATCTACATGAAATGATGATGCAATGTTTAATATTATGACAACAGCAACTCTTGACCTAAAAGTACATCTATTAAACTACTAAGTGAGGTCTACCCACTAAAGGCTAAGCTATGTACCATCACCACTAACAAGTATGAAACATGACATACATTCTTATAGCAACTACTAGGTTTTCTTACTCCTAATACCGATTTAATCTTGATACGATAAAACAAGAGTAATAGCTATTTTATTTAACAACCCATTCTAAGGCTACAAAATTTACAGCAAGTACATAACAACCTAGTGGACCTACTGTAAAATTTTTGTGGCAATATCTATCAATAATTATCCACAAATATTCCTACAACTATTAACCTACCTAATATTAGTTCTCTAGTTTTGAATTTATGACCCAATACTCGTCATAGCTAACTGCAATCCAACTATACTATCAAGTAGATGGTATTTTTGCGAACCTAACAAAATTAGTCTCACTATTTTAGTATCACTACACAATTTACTAAAAATTCTTAAAGTTCAGCTTAAAAACTAATTTGAACAAGCATTTCTATTCTTCTAGAAATTGAGAAACTGAATCCTGGCTCGCGGTCCAACAAGCACGGCTCGGCCTGCCACGGCGCGACGCACTGTGCCAGCGAAACATGGCCCACGCGGGGGCGTGGCCCAGCCGGCCAACGGCCCACGACAGGAAGAGACCCGCACGCGACATAAACATGCAAAAACACCCCCTGATCTACTCGGTATTTACAAGCGAGCTCCAAGGCACTATTTCTCTAATCTACTTTTTTACAGATATGCCCTCCCCTTTCTTCTTCTTCGCCATGGCGACATCCCCCGACACCCATGCACACACTGGCGCGACGCGCGCGGGCACCGGGTGGCCACGCCAGGCATCACCCAAGCTTCCAAGGCCTAGCTAAGGGGCCGATGATTACCTCCACGACAATGCGCAGCGGCTAGAAGCCATATGGCAAACAGGGGCATTGTCCTAGGCTCCATCCCTGGTGGTGG
The DNA here is from genome assembly GCF_019320115.1 of Miscanthus floridulus. NCBI lineage: Eukaryota > Viridiplantae > Streptophyta > Magnoliopsida > Poales > Poaceae > Miscanthus > Miscanthus floridulus. Next base: position 37,182,623 of record NC_089583.1, read on the forward strand.
TCCTTGATAGTGGAACGTGCTCCAAGCGGCTGTCCGCATGGCCGCGGATACAAATCGATGAGGCTCGGCACGGCGTCACAGCGAGCAACGCCAGACAAGGGAAACATAGTGCAATGTGATGTGGAGGTGATGGTGGAGTAGGCTATTGTCCTTCACGTGAGCAGCCAAGGTGAGTCAATGGAGTAGTACTGGGCATGGCCGCTGGTGGCGTGTAGCGCGGGACCCGGTGCGCCTCCGGGCAAAGTAGGGTAGGACATGGCACGATAGAGCTCGGTCGGCATCCCGAATGTAGCGCATCAGCCACGGTGCTATGACCTGCGCGTCAGTGAGTGGCAGCCGGTAGTCGAGGCAGCAGCGCCAGGACTCCATGCGTGAGGTGCAGCACAGCGACAGTGAGGATGCGACTGGCACTTCGACGCGCGCGCTGGGCAAACCAGCAGCAGCGCCAAGCCAAGCAGCGGTGGTGGCCGTGGTCAGCGTGCGGTGGTAGACGGTCAGCTGCGGTGGCAGGCGTCCTTGGCATGCAGCGCAAGGGCCTTGCGTGTGCACATGCGCGGTAGTGGGACGTGACCGACGTGGTAGCGGGACGCGACCGGTGCGGCAGTGCACGTTGGCAGGCTAGCAGCGGTGCTAGGTCAAGTGGTGACCACGCCTAAAGCTGGAACAGGTGTCATGCATGCTTTTTAAAGCAGTTAGAAAACTTGTACACAATGCTCCAAACGCCAAACTAATTGTTTGATGCGCAAGAGGGTACATCAAGCTATCCACCAAAGTGATGACATCGTGCAACCTCCTAAGCCAATTGCTCTACAAAACTTGCCAAAAGTGGCATCATCGACCCTCTTTCAAACTTACGTGAAACGACTTACTCTGAACAGTTTTGTGTCGAATTCTAGTCCCGACCTACTAGACGTACTAGCTAGCTATCCTCTCGACCGCACATATTTTATCGCCATTCGTAAAGCGTTCTATAGCATTTTTGTTTCGAACAAAAATTTGATTAGAATACTAAACAACGTTATGTGACATGAAACATAACATTCGTTTTCTTGTTTCATATAATTGTAAGATGCTCATGCAGTGTTTTAGCAAGAATAGTACAATGTAACACCGAGGGTGTTACAAATCTACCCCTCTAAAACAAAATCTCGACCTGAGATTTTCGTGTGCCTAGTGTGAGAAAGAGATAGAGAATACATTTTTGGCATAGCAACTAACTATCCTGAGCCAGAGGGAAGGTGGGGGTAATGCTGCAATAGGTAACTTTCTTGTTCCCAAGTGGCTTCAGCCTCTGAATGATTTTGCCACTACACCTTGTAGAATTTTACCACTCTATTCCGTGGTCACTCTCTCCTTCTCATCTAAGATTTTGATAGGGTACTCCACATACGTTAAATCTAGCTGGAGAGGAAGTCCTTCCATTTCCACCGCTTCATTAGGAACCCGCAAACACTTCTTTAGTTGTGATACATGGAACACATTGTGTACTGTAGATAGAATATCTAGAAGTTGTAGACAGTAAGCAACTGGACCACATTGCTCTAACACCTGATATGGACCCACATATCGAGGGGATAGCTTGCCATGAATGCCAAACCGATGCACCCCTCTCATAGGAGACACCTTGAGATATACATAATCTTCAACTACAAACTCCAAGGGCCTTCTCCGCTTATCAGCATAAGCTTTCTGTCGGCTTTGAGATGCCTTCAAGTGACTCCGAATAATGCTCACTTGATCCCGAGCCACTTGGATGAACTTAGGCCCAAAGTATCTATGGTCTCCCACTTCATCCTAGTTGAGTGGCGTCCTACACTTCCTTCCATATAGAGCTTCAAATGGTGCCATGCAGATGCTTTCTTGATAGCTGTTATTATATGAAAATTCAGCTAACTTCAAATACTTATCCCACTTCTCAGGAAAAGAAATGGTACAAGACCTCAACATATCCTCGAGCACCTAGTTCACCCTTTCAGTTTGACCATCAGCTTGTGGGTGGTATGCTGAGCTTCTAAGAAGATGAGTACCCAGACAGTGCTACAGTTGCTCCCAGAAACTAGAGACAAAGACTGACCCTCTATCAGAAACGATAGTAAGAGGAACTCCATGTAGGGTCACAATCTGATTGAAATATATCTCAGCATACTTCTTAGTAGTATATCTAGTGTCCACTGGGATAAAGTGAGCTGACTTAGTGAGACGGTCCACAATGAGCCAGATAGAATCGTAGCCTGTGGATGTGCGGGGTAAACCCACAATGAAATCCATGGAAATATTCTCCCATTTCCAAACAGGAATGGGAAAGGGCTGCAGATATCCAGGAGCATGCATATGATCTGCCTTGACTCTACCGCAAGTGTCGCACACCGCGATGTGCTGGGTGATGTCCTGCTTCATGTTAGACCACTAGTACAAGTGGCGCAGATCATGGTACATCTTGTTACTGCCAGGATAAATAGACAACTTTGAATGGTGAGCTTCATTCAAAATCTTTCTTTTCAGCTCTTCAATGGATGGAACCACCAGTCTATCCTTATATCTCACCACTCCATGCTCATCAACACTAAAGTGAGGGCCACGCCCTTTAGCCATCAACATCCTGATGTGAGGAATCTCTTTAGGGTCTTCCTTCTGCTCCCGAATAATCTGCTCCAGTAATTCTGAGGTCAATGTAATGTGAGCCAATATCTCTGCATGGTTGAGAGATAAAGGTGGTTCCTCAACCTGGTGTGACTTTCGGCTCAAAGCATCAGCTACAACATTGGCCTTTCCTGGGTGACAATGGACTTCCAAATTGTAATCCTTTATCAATTCTAACCATCTCCTTTGCCTCATGTTTAGCTCAGACTAAGTAAAAATATACTTGAGGCTCTTGTGATCTATAAAGATATGCACTTTATTGCCCAATAGATAGTGCCTCCAAATCTTTAGAGCATGGACAACAGCAACCAGCTCTAAGTCATGAGTGGAGTAATTCACCTCATGCTTCTTTAGTTGGCGCGAACCATAAGCTATCACATGCCCATCTTGCATAAGCACACACCCAACCCCATCTTTGAAGCATCATAGTATACATCAAAGGGCCTATCAATATCTGGTTGGGCCAGCATAGGAGCAGTGGTCAGAAAAGTCTTCAGAGCTTGAAAAGCTTCTTCATAGGCTAGTCTCTAGTCAAACTTAGCTTCCTTTTGGAGCAACTTGGTCATTGGCTGGGCTATCTTGGAGAAGTCAGGGATGAAACGCCGATAGTATCCAGCTAGACCAAGGAACTGATGAATTTGATGCATAGACTTGGGAGACTTCTAATCCAATACATCTTGCACCTTGCTGGGATCCACTAAAACGCCATCAGGTCTCAACACGTGCCCCAAAAACTGCACTCAATCTAACCAAAATTTGCACTTGCTGAATTTAGCATACAGCTTATGCTCCCTTAGTCGAGTCAGTACTATCCGGAGGTGCCGAGCATGCTCTTCATCATTCTTGGAATAGATCAGGATGTCATCAATGAGAACCACCACAAACTTATCCAGCTCCGGCATGAAAACTGAATTCATCAGGTACATGAAGAAGGCAGGAGCATTGGTAAGACCAAAAGACATCACCAGGTACTTATACAACCCATACCTAGTAGAGAAACCTGTCTTTGGTATATCATGTGGCCTGATCTTGATCTGATGATAGCCTGATCAGAGATCAATCTTCAAGAAAACCTTAGCACCTAGCTAATTGGTCAAATAAAGTATCTATGCGAGACAAAGGATACTTGTTCTTAACTGTTACCGCATTCAAAGGGTGGTAATCCACACACATCCACTAAAGTACCATCCTTCTTCTTCACGAAAATAGCTGGGCAACCCCATGGTGAAGAACTAGGATGGATGAAACCTTTGTCCATTAACTCTTCCAGTTGTTTCTTCAATTCAGCTAGTTCCCTTAGGAGCCATGCGGTATGGGCATCTAGAGATAGGAGCAGTACCTGGCTCAAGCTCAATGGAGAATTCTACCTCTCGGTCTGATGGCAACCTAGAAAGATCTTTAGGGAAAACATCCAAGAACTCACATACTACCAGGAATGGAGGTAAGAACAAGAGCAGCTTCAGCATGGGCAGCAACCAGTAAGACTGGATCTGAGGGTACAATAAGAGATATCCTATCCTCGGAAGAAGGAAGCTGTAACTCCACACTTCTCCTCTGCATATCCAATACTACCCCATACACCCGCAACGAGTTCATTCCAAGAATAGCATCAATGCCTTGCCCAGGCATGACCATGAACTGTAGGCGGTAAGTGTGGTTGACTAATACCAAACTTACTATATCCGTGTGGGTATTGATGAACAATTGTGAACCTACAGTATGGATCTTATAGGCATGTGGTATAGCCATAAGTGGTAAGTTGTGCCGCTCTACAAACCCCATGCTCATAAAGGAATGTGATGCACCAGAATTGAACAACACCAAAGGCTAGATGGGAGTCGATGGTAAACATACCAGCCATCACCGGCTCCTACTACAAAACCTACTCAGCATCTGTGAAGTGCACCTGGCCGCACCTGCTGGGCACTTTCTTCTTAATGATGGTCCTCTTGACAAGCCTAGAATTTGCGGACTGATTGACTAAGCTGGCTGGTTCTGGGGATAGGCCCGGGCATAGTGGCCATCTTTTCCACACTTGAAGCAAGATCCTAGCCTATTCCCAAACCCCTAACAAGGTGGGACTTGCTGTCCCTAAGACTACTGAGGCTGCACCTACTACAGAGGTGCACGATACTATGTAGAGGAAGCTTGCGAAGTCTGCTGGGGTTGTTAGAATGAAGGCCCGCCGAATGGTTGATAGGACCCCTGCCAGACAACCTGTATCTTCTATGTGTGAGGGTGGCTAGAGGATCCAGCTACCACCCACTTTCTCTTCCAATCGGCCTAAGATTCCCACTAAAAACCCTCCATGGCAACGGCGACTTTCATCAGATCCCCAAAGGTCTGATAGTTCACCGTGTATAGCTTTTCCTGAAGGAGGGGAGCTAGACCACGAAAGAAGTGGTCCTTCTTGTCTTCAGTATCCACCTAACTACCAGCATACTAAGCCAAGTGATTGAACTTGTTCACATATTCCATCATAGTCCTGTTCCCCTAGCGCAGCTCTAGGAACTCCGTCACCTTCTGGTTGATGACACCAGCAGGGATAAACAATTCTCGGAATGCGGCGGAGAACTCCCGCCATGTTGTTAGATGATCTGGCAGCTCCATGGCATGGAAGGTTTCCCACTATGCACCTACGGACCCCAAAAGCTGTTGTGCTGCAAAGCACACCTTCTGCTCATCAGTCACGTCGAGCAGTAGAAACTTCTGCTCCAGGGTGCGAAGCTAGTGCTCTGCCTTTAGAGGCTGATCAGACGGGATGAAAGTGGGTGGGTGAGTCTTGAGGAAGTCCTGGTAAGAGGACGGTCCCCTAGGATGGCGGGCACCACCCCCATTCCCACCGTTGCCCCCGTTGCCACCGCGGGTGAGGCCCGTGACAACTTGTGCCATGGTGTCCATGGCACGAGCTGTCTCATGGCAAGCCGCCAACAGCTCAGCCATCATCTTAGCGTGGGTCATCAGAGGTAGCGGTGGTGGTGGAGGAGGAGGAGCTAAAAGCGGAGCCCTATGGCTCTCCCCGTTGTGCTCATGGGCCTGGCCACTATCGCCGTGGCCCTCGCCAAGCCTGTGAGCTACCCTAGCACTGGTGCTTCCATGTCTAGACCTTAGGTTCATCTGTAAGAGATAGGAACCATCCATTAAAAAACCCTTCCAATCAGAATCAAGGGATTAGAGAAATGACAGCACATTTATTAAAGCATCCATTTAGTTAGTCCTATCAATTTACTAATTCCATTATACGTGAAGGGGGATTTCAGTTGAAGTAAAATGCTATTATCATGACGCATGCTTTGACCTATACGTTCACTCAAGGCGGAATATAGCGGCATTCGTAAAATTTTCAACACATCGCACACTCACTTTCCGTGATACTAAGCGATTTCTTATGTAACGTAAGTCAGTGTACCTACAAAAAATTGATTAGATAAAACTAGTGTCGCTATCCTAGATAGACCATATTGCTAGGGCTTATACTTATTTACCTAATATAATCGCATCTTACTTTTCGCAAAACTTTTGTTGGTCAAATTTTTAAGTTTTTGAAAAAGGTTTATGAACTCATAACCATTATTGGCTCTGGTACCAACTGTGGCAGAACTACCCAAAATAGCACACTTACAGAGGCGCTCATCTTCCACCAGACACTACGCACTCTAAAATGTCTGAGAGTACCTTTGTGTGGAGGCGCTCATCTTCCACCAGACACTACGCACTCCAAAATAGCAATACCAAACTGATTGATCCACATTTTTCCCAAGGATCCAATAATGAGAACGAGTTACAATACAAGTCCATTTCATACATCAGAGTTTCTTAAAAAGTACATTATTACAATACCAAATACCAGAGTACGGAATGATAACAGCAGAATTTAAAATAACATCTAGCGGTAAGGGGCGAGGATTCCGTTTGAGCTCACTAGAAGGATCCTCCACACAAAGGTACTCTTCAAGCATCACCTGCAACAGGGGTAAATAAACCCTGAGTACACAATGTACTCACAAGACTTATCCGGCTAGTGGGAATAATTTCCCGACTCTAAGGAATATGATAGGCTTTATGGTTTGTTGGTTTTCTTTAGCAGAAAGCAACACTAGTAGTGAGTCCTTATTCATGTCTTATTATTAGCCATATTAAGTTATCATCTAGCCAGTCTATATAAGCACCTATTCTATTTTCAAGCAAGAGTTGAGCAATCAGTTCCATTCTTCTCCTTTCAACTTTTAGTTCTTACTATGGTGCTAAACTGCAGACAAGCCATATCGGATTTCCCGGCGATTCATGAATCAATGTGCCTAGCTGGGTGCCTTGAAAACACATGCCCCGCTTGTACCCCAGGCACAAGCAGGACTAACCCATCACTCTCCTGTCCAGGGTGTCTAGGTCCCCGTCCAAACTTGGAATCCAAGCCCCCACATCTTGAGTCCCGGACTCAGTGTGGTGCAAGGACCTCCACCACCTCCTCTTCCCATCAGTCGGTCCAGAAAGAGCCGGATCCACGACAAGAGAGCAACAAGTCTTCCCTGCGCCCATACCCAAGTATGCGCTCGGGACAATAAATCTGTGACTTGCCTAGAGCCATATGTAATGATCGGTCCTTAATCAACATGGCCAGGGACAAAATGTAACTAAGTCATGCCCTGTTGGCCATAGGACACAACCCCTTACACCCACCAGTACCCAATCCATATCCCTACCCAGTCACCATTTTCCTTTCCACCATTTTGTCATGAGTGTTCATATTTTATTACCTATTTGTGAGTAACGGCAGGTTACTCACGCTACCGATATCCTAGCATAGCAGCTACTCGACCTATACTAGTAGGACTCAAGGGTAGGTATGTTTATGCAGGTAGTTTCCATAAAATGCCTGTAACTTAAATGCACATCACTTATATATATTCAGTGATCATAAAAATATGGGTTATGCTCCGGGGCTTTCCTTGGGTAGGCATTAGGTCAGCACCAATAGGCTTCTAGGCTCCCTCCTGCACGAGGATCTCCTCCTCATTCTCCTCGATCACCTTGTCGTACTCTGGCTCACCGACGGGCACGAAGTCTACCAGTTCGTGATCTACATGAAATGATTATGCAATGTTTAATAATATGACAACAACAACTCTTGACATAAAAGTACATCTATTAAACTACTAAGTGAGGTCAACCCACTAAAGGCTAAGCTACGTAATGTCACCACTAACAAGTATGAAACATGACATACATTCTTATAGCAACTATAGGTATTCTTACTCCTAATACTGATTTAATCTAGATATGATAAAACAAGAGTAATACCTATTTTATTTAACAACCCATTCTAAGGCTACAAAATTTACAGCAAGTACATAACAACCTAGTGGACCTACTGTAAAATTTTTGTGGCTATATCTATCACCAATTATCCACAAATATTCCTACAAGTATTAACCTACCTAATATTAGTTCTCTGGTTTTGAATTTATGACCCAATACTCGTCACAGCTAACTGCAATCCAACTGTACTATCAAGTAGATGGTATTTTTGCGAACCTATCAAAATTAGTCTCACTATTTTAGGATCACTACACAATTTACTACAAATTCTTAAAGTTTAGCTTGAAAACTAATTTGAATAAGCATTTCTATTCTTCTAGAAATCGAGAAACCAAATCCTGGCTCGTGGCCCAACAAGCGCGGCTCGGCTCAGCACGGCGCAGCGCGTGCGCCAGCGAAACGCGGCCCATGCGGGGGCATGGCCCAGCCGGCCAATGGCCCATGACAGAAGAGACCCATGCACGATGCAAACATGCAAAAACACCCCCGATCTACATGGTATTTACTGCAAGCTCCAAGGCACTATTTCTCTAGTCTATGTTTTTATAGATACGCCCTCCCCTTTCTTCTTCTTCCCCACGGCAACATCCCTCGGCACCCATGCGTGCACTGGTGCGACGGTGCGGGCACCGGGCGGCCACGCTGGCGTCACCCGAGCCTCCAAGCCTAGCTAAGGGGCCAATGATTACCTCCACAACAATGCGCAGTGGCTAGAAGCGATACGGCAAACAGGGGCATTGTCCTGAGCTCTCTCCCCAGCGGTGGTCCTTGACCTGCGATGGCGGGTACGTTCCCGTGAGCCACAGCAAATGTGAAGCAAACCAAATAGCTAGCGAGCTTGAGGAACTACCCACGAAGACCCTTGAGGTGACGGTCTAGCCAGAGAAAGCCCGAGGTGAGTTGGCCGCGTGCGCACCGATGATGCGATGGCGCTCAGTAATGGCATAGCCACATCGATGATGGCTGGCCTACTGTAAAGCTATGGCTGAGGTGGGCAGGGTGCTTAGGAGGGTACGACTAAGCTGATGGTGCACTAAATCGCTACAAGGTGCTCAGAATAGCTGACTTGCCGACGATGCGCGTCTGTCTGGTCTTATGGACCCGGTAGGGCAGCGATTCAAAATTGAAGCATAGGATGGAGCTACAGGCAGCAATGTGGGGTCGGTAGGACTGCTAGCTACCTAGCGGAGTCAAGGACATAGTCAATTTGAATCACAGGACTGCCACCACGGTGAATTTGAAAGAACAGTCCCGGTGGCCATGGCGACAGCGGAGGCAGGGGAGCTGTGGCATGGCTTGGTTCGGCCTGGCTACGGATGTCAATGCAACAAACAAGCATGCATAATGATGGGGGACAGCAGGATGTGCCCTAGGCGGCTGTCTGCACAGCCATGGCTGCAAACCGACGAGGCTCGGCATGGCGTTGCAGCAGGCAGTGCTAGACAAGGGAAACAAAGTGCAATGTGACATGGAGGTGATGGTGGAGCAGGCTGTCGTCCTTCGTGCGAGCAGCCAAGGTGAGTCAATGGAGCAGTACTGGGCGTGGCCACTGGTGGCATGTAGCGCGGGACCCGGTGTGCCTCCGGCCAAAGCATGGTAGGACATGGCATGGCAGAGCTCGGTCGGCGTCCCAGGCGCAGTGTGTCAGACGTGGTGCTATGACCCACGCGTCAGCGAGTGGTAGTCGGTAGCTGAAGTAGCAGTGCCAAGACTCCATGCATGAGGTGCAACATGATGGTAGTGATGATCTAGCCAGTGCTTCGGCGCGCACGCACTGGGTGAACCAATAGCAGCGCCAAGCCGAGCAGCAGCAGTGGCCGTGGTCAGCGCGCGGTGGTAGACGGTTAGCGCATGGTGGCAGGCGGCCTTAGCACATAGCGCAAGGGCTGTGTGTGTGCATAGGCACGGTAGTGGGACATGACCGGCATGGTAGTAGGACACGACCGGCATGGCAGTGCGTGTTGGTAGGGCAGCAGCGGTGCTAGGCCAAGTGGTGACCACGCCCAAAGCTAACCCAGGTGCCGTGCATGCTTTTTAAAGCAGTTAGAAAACTTGTACACAATGCTCCAAATGCCAAACTAATTGTTCGATGCGCAAGAGGGTACATCAAGCTATCCATCAAAGTCATGACATCGTGCAACCTCCTAAGCCGATCGCTCTACAAAACTTGCCAAAAGTGGCATCATCGACCTTATTTCAAACTTACGTGAAACGACTTACTCCGAACGGTTTCGCGTCGAATTCCAGTCCCTGAGCTACTGGACGTACTAGCTAGCTATCCTCTCGACCACACATATTTTATCGCCATTTGCAAAGCGTTCTATAGCATTTTTGTTTCCACAAAAAATCGATTAGAATACTAAACAACGTTATGTGACATGAAACATAACATTGGTTTTCTTGTTTGATATAATTGTTTCCAGTGCCGAACATTGATTTATAATTCATGTCATACACATTTGCACATAAGTAAGATGCTCATGCAGTGTTTTAGCAAGAACAGTACAATGTAACACCGAGGGTGTTACACGCACCAGGCCAGACAACAAAGGGGAAGGGAGTTTTGTACTGGCTATCTTGGTTGAACTTTGAGGATGCTTTAGTGTAAGATTGAGCACTTGGTTGCACACGTTAGCTTAAGCATTCTGTCCCCCTTTATAGTATGGCTTTGCCTATACTCAAATTTGAAATATAAAATGAAATAAACCTCCTTTTAGCTTGATAACATCACCTATTGTAATTGGGGGCTCCTCCATTATGTATGACATCCTCATAAATGAATCTCCTACTTGTCATCTCAATAAATCTTGTTAGTCCTCTAATTGCGTGGTCATTATCACCAAAACCCATAATTAGGGCTTGATTGCACCTACATGTACCCACCCTATGGAAACATCAGGGATGACATACGATAGTGGAGTCTGTGCTCTCGGGTGGCGCAAACCCATTCTTGTTTTGGAGGATCCAAGTGAAGGTTGATATATGTAGGTTCGGGACCTACATATGTCATGTGGTAAGGAAACCATAGCTAGGCCAAATCAATTCGAATCACCGTTTGCTCTACAGTGATAGGAGACTCGATCAACTGACCTACATCGTAGTTAATCAATGAAACATGGTTAATTATGGATATGAGATGAGATGATTAAGGAAGTGATTGATTTAGACAGGAGCAAACTAGATACTACTGATAAACTTAATACAAAGCTAAAACATTGAAAGTAAGAATCCACTTATAGTAAGCTTTTCTGCAATATTTGTTCTTGCTTCAAACTTTCCTTTAAGCCTACATACCCGTGGAGTCTTTTCTTTTAGTCAGGTAAGACTTGTTGAGTACCCTCAAGCACTCAAGGTTTGTTAACCCCTGTTGGAGGTTTTGACTTGTGCTGCTAATCAAGGTCATGTCGGTGGGATTCACATGATCTAGTTGTCACTCCTACTTTAGGTGCTTTACCTAAGTTGCTTCTATAGTTCTACTCACCTTTTGGAACTTAAGTTACATTTTGACTTGAAGATGTTTTGTAATCTAATACTGTAAGTCTTCCTCACTCCGATGTAAAGTTATTTTTGTATCAAGTGTTGTAATGTTGTGGTAACACCATGTTGATCCTATATGAGTTGTAAAAAGTAGATGATTCGGGGTTCCCCCAGGACACCCGATAGACTACAAGAATTATCTGGCTCTTGTGTGCAGTAGTCAGAGGTCTTTAGGACAATGATAGGTGCACATGGTCCATATAATTTGGGTGGTTTTGCCACAGCAGATCATGATGATGATGGAAGGCCTTGGTGGCCCAACTACAATAGTGAGCTTTGTAAGGATCATATGCCCAGGATCATATCTTTAAATTTTGGTCATTTAGATGACAAAATAAGCCTAGGGCTAATATCTAAGTGAAATATGTGTTAGATAGATTATAATAGGTCCTAGCGATGCAAGGCTAAAAGTTTGATCAAGATCCAAGTTGAAACGAAGAAGAAATAATGAATATTCCTACTGGAGCATTATTAGGCTCGTCTGATCATATAGTGGAGTCAGGTAAGTTGGCTAAGAAGACAGAGCCCACTAGATGATATGGTGAAAAGAGGAAGCACCCAGCGGATAATCTAGTGCACACTAGAGAGCTAGCACACTTGAAGAACCTAGAAGATCAAGAACACCTAGAAGATTCGGCCTAAACTTGTGTCATGGAGTGCATGCAAACAAGCCATGATGTCAAGGTCTGGCACAAAAGATGAGTACAAACCTCTTGATAATGGTACCTAAAAGTCCTAGTTTGGTTTTGGTAATTGAGTGACAACCTTATGTGGACTAATATGTGTTTATGTTGAGATATGCAAGTATTTAGTCTATAGGTACACTAGTATGAGCTATACATAAGCCATGGTGAAGTGGCTTGGATCTATTGAAAGTGCTCAACTAGTGAAGATTGGAGGAACTCATTGTATTTGAGACATGACATAGAGGCAAGGCTTGACTATGAAGGACTGGGTTACAAGTGTGAAGGGCAAGCTAGAGGCTCAGCTGCGATGGACCATCGATGCAGTGAAGCATGAGTAGATAGCTTGGTGTCGATGGACCAAGGCAATGGTGAAGAGCAATTAATCCTATGATCAATGAACCAATAAGGCCATGTAAAGCTTTGAAGAGGATCATATCATCTAAGTGATATCAAGCCAAGTGCTGATTTAGTTGATGATCAAGTGGCTTTATGGTGGATAACGAAGGAACTTCATCCTATGGGAAATGGTCAAGGTAGCGTGGTTGGCTACATTGATTCATGACCATTGTTCATCATTTGATGAAGATAGAGGTTGGATACTTGTGTGGCATCATCAAGGAGATGGAATGGAATAAGCAAGTGTAGGGTTGAGACAGTGGACTAGAAGGGGTGAATAGTCTTTTCTAAAACTTAATCGCACCGGTTAACCAAAATAATAAATGTAGAATTAAACAACTCAGTCTAGCTAAGACTACACCCCTCTATTTATGTTCTCAAGCACATTACAAGGAGTTCCTAATTGAGCTACTTAGGTGTCGGGCTACGTAGAGGTCACCTGAGCAATTCTAGTTTGCAAGGTCACACAAACCTATGCAACTAGTATTCAAGCAACTCGGAGCTCCTACACATACTAGTAATGCAAAGCGCACAATGCCTAAGCAAACTAGTACTTCTCCACTTGTAAGGCTACACAAGCCAAACTAGAGAGCTCAACAACTACTTAGCTACACAAACTAAGAAATGTAACTAGCAAGGTTGCACAAGCCAACTAAGTACTTAAGAAAGCTACTCCTTTGCTACACAAGCACAATATATGAATGAGTAAAGCAAGCTTGTTTTAGGAGTAAGAAAACCAACAGGGGTGAACAAGTTGACATGGTGATTTTATCCTGAGGTTCAGTGGTTTGCCAACCACTTACTCCCCATTGAGGCAAACCCAAGGTTGTCGCCAATCCTTTGGCTAGTGGAGTGTGGCAGAACCGCCTAATCTAATGCCTCCTAGGAGTACTTGTCTTCCATTAGACACTAAGTACTCAAGAGAGGACACTAAACTATGTAGTTCCGTCAAGCACACCCCAAGGGAGAACTCGAAAATCCACATTTATCCATTAGGATCATAAATGAGAGAATACAACTTACAACATTTTTAAGTCATTTCTTACATCACTTTATTACAGTAATAGAATATTACCTCCTTTGATTATAACAATAGAATATAACAATGTTATCAGAGTTATAGAGGAAGCAAAGATTAATTTAATGACATAGGTGGATCATTAACATAGTGGACATTTTTATACAAGAGATGCTAGCAGATTTTACATCTTTTCTTATAAAAACTTTTAGTGAGGGTTATAAATAAACACTACGGATCGTAGCGTGAAAGGAATCCACTCAGAGCCCACTAGGAGGTTTCCACACACAAGAGTTAGTTCTAAGTATCCTTCGATCATCTGCAACAGGGGGAATAAAACCCTGATTACTCGATTGTGCTTAGCAAGACTTACCCGACAGGAGGAAATAAAAGACTCCAAGGATATGCAAGGCTTATTTGACTTATGGGTTATTGCATCTATGGAAGCATTACTAAATGTGCTTCCTTATACTTCAATTTTATTAGCAGTCATCATTAGTTCATTAACTAACTATTCTATGTAAGCACCTATGCTACTTTCAAGCATGTGGTAATCAATCAGAACCATTTTATCACCTTTCAAGTTTTAGTTCTTACTATGGCGCTAGACTATAGCCAAGCCGTACTATCTCACAGAAATGACAATTCACAAACCAATGTATCCTAGCTGGGTATCCTGAAACACATGCCCCAGTTTGTACCCTAGGCATAAAAAAGACCAACCCATTTCACTCCTGTTAAGGGGTCTAGATCCCCGTCCAAACATGGACTCCAAGCCTCCACACTTGAGAACTGGTCTTAGTATGGTGCTTAGACCTCCATCTTTTCCCCGCCTCCAATCAGTCGGTCTAGAAACAATCAGGAACCCACGATAAGAGCATAACGAGCCTTCCCACTCCCATAAGCAAGTATGTGCTCAGGAAAATAAGTCTGTGACCTGACTACCATCTACAGCAACGGACGGTCCTTAATTGACATAGGTGGAACAAGTGCAATCCGAGCCTCGCTTGAATGCATAACCAAGTCCAGATCCAAAGTACCATTCTGCCCGGTCTCCAATTATCCTCCATATATATTACATGTGATAGTAATATAATAACAACAATAATATCTTCCCTATCTCTCACTGAGTGACAGGTAATCACTCGACTTCTATCAGGTCCTATAATAGAGCAATCTACATGATCCTGATATACTAGTAGGACTCATAGGATAAGGATATATATATGCAAGTGGTTTCATTCAACTCCTTAAAACTTAATGCACAAGCATAAAATAAAGTGCATAATAATAGGGGTTATGCATCAGGGCTTGCCTGGGTAAGATATAACCAAAAGTTAGCATTCCATCATGGTGACACAATCATCAAGGCACCATCCTTTCCTGCTACACCAATCATCACCACGATCCATCATTGTTCCTATTATGATATACATGGATGCAACACAGAGATGTAAATAATCAACAACAACTATAACTCTAAAATACGATTATGCTCCACAAGCTAATGAGCTAGCTTTAATGACTAACATACTAGTCTATGTATCCACATCATCAAGTAAGGCTTCTGCTCCGAAAAAATGTTTTAGTTCGAAAATCCCAAGGTGTTTCAGCATTTTATTGATTAAACATATATTTCTGAGCTAGGGCTCATTTAGCTACCTTAGCAAACTAATTATTATGGAGCTACAAAAATTACAGTGAGCACCTAATAATGTTAGGAATTTACTGTGAAACTTTTAGAGCCAACACTATTACTATTTTATCACAAAAATTCATACAAGTTCATATCTTACAATATTAAGCATCTCAATTTAATTAGATAACTCCTAAAAATATTATAAAACTATGTGAACAAAATATACTAGTAGATAGATCATAATTTTAGGAACTGAACACAATTGGTTTCACAATTTTTGGTTAACTACACAATTTTATACTAAATTTACAAGTTTACCTTAGAAACTAAGTTAAAAATGCATTAGAAAAAGAAAAGGGTCGGCAGCAACCCATTCTGGCCCGGCAGCCCAGCGGCCCAGCGCGGACGTGGCCTCATGCGGGTAGTGATGGCCCAACACGGACCAAGGCCGGGAAGCCCGCGTGCGATGACAGCTTTGCAGAAAAGCCCCCATTCTTTTAGATATTAACATGACTACTATGCGTACTATTCCTACCATCAGTAATCTTGCAACCAAACCCTCGGATGTTTTCACCTTTAACATGGGGAAGTCCCTAGGGATCCCCACGCATGCCAGCACGGTGGCCAACGGCATAAGGCGGTTACGCCGGGCAACCTAGGCGTGCTACGACGGAAGTAAGGGGCCGACCACCATTTACAGCTAAACACGTAAGGTTGGGTGGCAGTTAGGGACTCGGAGGCGCACTATTGTGGGCTATAGTGGCGCGACTGTTCCAGCGGCCTAAGATTCTATCGAGGTGGTAAAGATAGCGGATAAGCTCCAGTAGCTCATCGAAATTCGTTCTACCATGATGGTTGAGGCAAGGAAAAGCTAAGGTGGTCTAGCCATGTGCGCCTAGGCACGGCGGTGACGCCTTGAGCTGGACACCGACGCGTCACCACATTGCCAATGAGTGCCCTAGCCAAAATAGTGTGGGCACCGGATAGAGGGAGTCAAGGTGAGTTCAGGGTTACGAGCAATTGAACTATTACCACTCCTACGGGCCTTACCCCCAACCCTCTAGTCACGGCGGTGCACATGACCGACGGCGTGGAGAAACCAAAATTGTCCACGGCCAGACCAAGGCTAGGCTTGATGAGAATGCGACACCTAGCTAACTTGCTAAGCTACCCACCGGTGCGAGGAATTGGACTAGGAGGACTTGAGTTGGTGATTATGAAGGGGAGAGGAGAGCAACATACTGCCACTGCCATGTTGTAGGGAGTGGCCTCGATGGAGGTGAACCGGCCAAGACCCGACAAGGCATGGCAGCACGAGGACACAACCTCACGAGCGAGGGCAAGAGTTGCATGGTCAATGCTTAGGTGGAGCTTAGGGGTGCCTGTGAGGCCATGTGTACATGACAGCGTGGCGTCACAATGCGGCAGGAGGCGATACGAGCAGGAGCAGGGTAGGTGAGGTGAGCGGCTATGAACGCACGCTATAGGGCAAGGCAAGGTGATAGGGAAGGTAGAGTGCAGTCCTGTGCGTGACTTGGTAGTACGTGCACACGACGCGGGGCAGTGGTGGCCAAGCCTAGCCTGGCGCACAGCTGGCCGACCACTAGGGCTGGCCCACGGGACTCAGCCATGGTGAGGCAAAGGCGTTGCGTGGCATCAAGCGACAAGCAACAACAGCACGCAGACTAACTAGCGGCAACCACCTGGCCACGACCTGAGCTCGTCACCAGCAGCACACTAGCATGCGTGGTGACCGCGGCCTCAGGTCAAGAAACTAGGAATGATGCCATGCACGCTTTTTAAAGTGGGCCAAAAACTGCTCACTGATTCGACAAAGGCTCAACCAATTCTATGAACCTAAGGTCAACACTACCAGCTAGCTAGTGAAGCAATCGTCATGACCAAGGAGCAACCAGAGAGGGAGATTGAGAGGTGCCAACATGAGTTCGTCATGCTAAACACCGGTTCAAGAATCGAGCACCAAATCATGGTTCACAGTGCGTTCTAAGTTTGTTTGGGCAAATTTAGAGCGGACAACATGACATCCAACACAACTTCAACCTATGCCGTGCTCAAGTACTCACTTTGATGCAATCAATAATACCAAAACATGTAGCTAGTGTTTAAGCATTTTTGTTAGAAATTAAATGTCCAACTAGCATTGTCTTACTACTTTTCCCATACTTAGAAAAGTTAAGGTTCAGTTGGAACTAACAAACAACCATTAACACTTTTGTTACAATTTTCAAAAGGCCTAAACCCAATTAACTGCTACCAACAAGTATTTCATGCAATAGTCCATACCTTATTCTAACCCATAGGAGCAAAATATTTAAGCACCATTTAACTATTTTTCTCAATATAATTTGCCAAAAATGGTATTTTAAACAATAGTTCAAGTGTTTGCCGACTTAACAAAAAGAGCTTATCTTAACGTAAAATTTGATTTTTGAGCTCCCAAGAGCACTATTTAACACTATTTATTTTGATTTTTCTCAATCACAAAAGTGAGTCACATAGAATTTGTCTATCATTCCATGTGCGTTATAAAATTTTAAAACCCGAAAACTTGTTTGGCTAATCTCTCTCATACCTAAATCTCGGTGCTAAGCAAGCTCGTAACACCGAGGGTGTTACAATCTTCCCCCCTTAAAAGAATCTCATCTCGAGATTCAAAACATGAATCAGAAAGGAAAAAATGCGATTACACTTCCCAGATCTAAAATTACATGGAAGATTACACTGATGTCGAACACTAAACCACACAGGGATTTAGAGATACACGGTTACGAGCAACCTATTACAACCAAGGTTGAATCTAGAAATCAAGATAGACGAGGACAATGGAGAAATAACAAGAAAATGATTATCCAAATCATGACGTATGTCCAACAGATCTAGAAACAGGAGACTAAGAACTCAAACATTGTGAACACTATGATCAAACTAACCATAGGTGGACTTCAACTTCTTCAACAAAAACTAGATCCCTTCTTCTTCTTGGATTACACAATTACCTCTAACAGGCGACCCTAGTTCTATGAGCAATGGCTGGATCCCATAGCTCTGCTTTGGATTTGAGGGGATGGGGACAAAGGAGAGGCGCACAAGGTGGCATCTTATAGCTTGGTGGACGGAGGTGGGGCACAGCGCACCGAAAGTGAACTGCGGCATGGATGGAAGACACTGATGGTTCAAGAGGTGAGGAAAAGGTCGGCCATGGTGCGCTCCTTGCATGAGGTTGAGTGGAGGAAGGAAAAACAGAGGAGAGGGGGTTCGCTCGATGAGGGAGGCATGCGGCGGCCGAGTCCCCAAAACAAGAAAAAGGAGAGGGAAAAGGGGATTCGATACAGGGAGTGAGGGCGGGGATCGATAGCCGACAGGGTGCTAGGGAAGAGGAGAAGCGCACAATGCATGAGTATGGTGGATGCGGCATAATGTCGTGGTTACATGAGGACGGGGTGCTAATGGTCCCTGACACTGACAGCATCCGTAGGGCATGTGGCAATAGTGACCGGCGTGTGAAACGTGGTTGAGCTGGACATAGGGCTTGGGACATGACATCCACTCAGGCTTTTCCAATCACTCCCTACTACCCGATGACTAACTTTTCCTTCCCTACCTTGTTCACAATATGCACCAACCTTTTGTATGAACTAAGATAGCGACATACATGCTTCCTCCAAAACCACATTCACTTGGTTACTTTGGGGAACACTATCTCATCAACCCATTGTGGATTTCCCGTTCGAACACCCAAATATTTCCAAGAAGAATATTTTGTATCAAGAGCGGTATGGCGTTGTAGCTTGGTAAAGGTGCCTAGTCAACAACCTCGATACTAGTGCATGCCGAGCAGTGTCACCATGTGGTAGCTGTTCCACTAGGGGCCCTCGGTTTCATCATGGCACCATAAGCTGTTTACCTAGGCAACTATTACCAACTTACACGTAATGAAGGCGATGGGGTCATAGACCACAAAATCAGAGGAGTATTGCAAGGGAAGATTCAGACAATAAGGATTCCTTTCACAATAAGGGACAAGGAATTCAAATCCCACAATGGATTTGATTTAAGAGTTCAAGTGTTGTGCTGGGACATCCATAATTAGTCGATATAGTGTCCTATGTTATCCCATCATGGCCGGTCTGCTGTCATCTGAATGGTTGCTCTCTTGTAACCCACTTAACATCGTCCTTGAAAACCCTAAGCACGTCTAACGAGACCTAAGGATAGATGGATGCAATAAACACAATGAAATAAAGAAAATGCACATTCCAAATGTCCTTACACTGGTACAACATATAGGCACTCACTCTCCCATTCTCGACAGACGAAATCCAATGGAAAGATCGCAATACCGGAGGACAGTGACGAAAGGCACCACTAACTATGGGTACATCTTCCCAAGGCAACTAATCTACTTTGTAGACCACACATCTTTATTCCCTAGGCTTGGTGGTTTCTTCTACTACCTAGCTATGGATCTACCTCCTCTCTTGGCAGTGGGCTGAGTGAGGGTAAGCAAAGGCTCTCCTTCTAAAACCTCCGAGGGTGGGGGTGCTGGCGGTACTGCAACACCGGTTCTCCTTCTTTCCGATGGGTGGACAGGGTTTCCCTCCAAGATCAAGGGATCCTGCCTTTCAGCGGCCAAGCGTCCTATGCTTGGCCCTTGTGACAAGGTAGGCCTCTCCCTAGCTGATGGGCATGCTGATCTTTACCTCCTTTAGGGCTTTCGACATGGCAGTCTCACAACTCTCTGCGGCTGCCACACTAGCATGCGCTTCTGTGAGCTACACCTGGAGCATCCTAGAGAAGATCTCGGCTTCCTTGGCTCACTAGAGGCACTTCCTCAGCTCTGAGGCTTGCCGGTCATACTGCTCATCTAGAGCAAGTAGGTACGTGGTCAAGTGCACCACAGTTGGGATGTCTTCTTATGTATCCCACCCTTGCAAAGCCTCCATGTGAGCCCTCCATACCCTTCGATTCTTTTCCAAAGGTGGAAAGAACCTCATGGGGGTATGAGCAATGGGCTCTTCATAGATCTAGCAAAGGTGCTGCAAGGCTTTGCGGGCCACAACATGGTAGGTGTCGACAAAACGAAACCCGATTGTGGTCACATTCTAGGCCTCAGTGATGTTGGGGAACTCCTCACTCTTTCCAATGTAGACTGGTAACTTCACACTACTCAGTGACAAGTTTCTCATACTCACAGCCCTCATACTCGGGGCGATCCTTGATTCTAAGTTTTTGCAGGGTGGCATACAGGATTTTAGGAAAACCCTTAGTGTTTAGGCAGTAACAGCTAACCTAGGCTCCTACCATCCCTAATGGGTGGTGGCAAGGGAGGATTGAGCAAAAAGCTTGCTCAAGAGGAAGGGCTAGGTGAGCTAGGAGTGCACCGAGTGGTGGTACCAATGGCTAGGCCAGGCCCTTCTTGTCATGGTAGAGCGGTCAGTGGTCCTAGCGTAGTCCACCTTCGGTTCCTATGTGGGGTAACTACAAATAAACCTAGCTAGATTTTTTGTGCGCTCGAGGCGAGCAATGTTTGAGGACATTAATGACTAGCATGGCTACAGGGCAAGGGTCCGGCAAGAGCATAGAAAGGAGTACGGAGAGACGTGGGTCATGGTAGGTGTGAACCACAGGTGAACACGAAGCATGAAAGCCATAGTTCAGCAGTAATTCCCTAACAAGGGCCGGTCTATCGTGCATAATACGACTCTTAGTGACATCTATGAAGGGCGCATCTACCAGCAATACGGTCATGACGACTAAGGCATTACTAGCAGTGACTGACTTAAAGCTTGTATATTACTGTGAGAGTCAGTCCACCGGAGATAGCCTAGTTAAACCTATTCTGGATGCTTAACCATAGCAATAGGGCTACTTATATATTTCATAGTTAACGCCCTAACTTTTTGCAAAAATAGGTTGTCAAATTTTAGTTTAGAAAAGGATTTTGAATCTTTATTTCCTCATTTATGCTCTGATACCACCTGTGGTAGAACCGCCGAATCTAATGTCTCCTAGGAGTACTTGTCTTCTATTAGATACTAAGTACTCAAGAGAGGACACTAAACTATGAAGTTCCATCGAGCACACCCCAAGGCAGAACTCGAAAATCCAAATTTTTCCATCAGGATCATAAATGAGAGAATACAGCTTACAACATTTTTAAGTCATTTCTTACATCACTTTATTACAGTAACAGAATATTACCTCATTTGATTATAATAGCAGAATATAACAATGTTATCAGAGTTATAGAGGAAGCAAAGATTAATTTAATGACATGTTGGAGCATTAACATAGTGGACATTTTTATACAAGAGATGCTAGCAGATTTTACATCTTTTCTTATAAAAACCTTTGGTGAGGGTTATAAATAAACACTACTGGTCGCAGCATGAAAGGAATCCACTCAGAGCCCACTAGGAGTTTCCACACACAAGAGTTAGCTCTAAGTATCCTTCGATTACCTGCAACAGGGGGAATAAAACCCTGAGTACTCGATTGTACTCAGCAAGACTTACCCGATAGGAGGAAAATAAAAGACTCCAAGGATATACAAGGCTTATTTGGCTTGTGGGTTATTGTATCTATGGAAGTATTACTAAACATGCATCCTTATATTCAATTTTATTAGCAGTCATCATTAGTTCATTACTAACCATTCTATGTAAGCACCTATGCTACTTTCAAGCAGGTGGTAAGCAATCAGAACCATTTTATCACCTTTCAAGTTCTAGTTCTTACTACGGTGCTAGACCATAGCCAAGTCATATCGTTTCACAGAAATGGCTATTCGCTGAACCAATGTATCCTAGCTGGGTGCCCCGAAAACACACGCCCCATCTATACCCAGGCAAAAAAAGACCAACCCATTCCACTCCTATCAAGGGGTCCAGATCCTCGTCGAAACTTGGACTCCAAGACCCCATACTTGAGACCCGATCTTAGTATGGCGCTTAGACCTCCACCTTTCCCTGCCTCCAATTAGTCGGTCCTAGAAAGAACTAGAACCCATGACAAAAGCGTAATGAGCCTTCCCGCTCCCATAAGCAAGTATGTGCTCAAGGTAATAAGTATGTGACCTGACTACCATCCACAACAACAGGATGGTCCTTAATCGACACAAGCAGAACAAGTGCAATCCGAGCCTCGCTCGAATGCATAACCAAGTCTAGATCCAAAGTACCATTCTACCTGGTCTCCAATTATCCTCCATATATATTCCATGTGATAGTAATATAATAACAACAATAATATCTTTCCTATCTCTAGCGAGTGACAGATAATCACTTGCCTTCTATCGGGTCCTATAGCAGAGCAATCTACATGATCCTGACATACTAGTAGGACTCATAGGATAAGGATATATATATGCAAGTGGTTTCATTCAACTCCTTAAAACTTAATGGACAAGCATAAAATAAAGTGCATAATAATAGGGGTTATGCACCAGGCCTTGCCTGGGTAAGATATAACCAAAAGTTAGCATTCCATCATGGTAACACGATAATCAAGGCACCATCCTTTCCTGCTACCCCGATCATCACCATGATCCATCGTCGTTCCTATTATGATATACGTGGATGCAACGCAGAGATGTAAATAATCAACTGGCAACTACAACTCTAAAATATGATTACACTCTACAAGCTAACGAGCTAGCTTTAATGACTAACATACTAGTCTATGTATCCATGTCAGTCAAGTAAGGCTTCATCTCCGGAAAAATGTTTTAGTTCTAAAATCCCAAGGTGTTTCGGCATTTTATTGATTAAACATATATTTTCAAACTAGGGCTCATTTAGCTACCTTAGCAAACTAATTAATATGGAGCTACAAAAATTACAGTGAACACCTAATAATGTTAGGAATTTACTATGAAAGTTTCATAGCCAACACTATTACCAATTTATCACAAAAATTTCTACAAGTTTATATCTTACAATATTAAGCATCTCAATTTAATTAGATAACTCCTGAAAATATTATAAAACTATGTGAACAAAATATACTAGCAGATAGATCATGATTTTAGGAACTGAACACAATTAGTTTGACAATTTTTGGTTAACTACACAATTTTATAATGAATTTACAAGTTTACCTAAGAAACTAAATTAAAATGCATTAGAAAAAGAAAAGGGCCGGATAGCAACCCATTCTGGCCCGGTAGCTAGCGGCCCAGCGCGGACGTGGCATCGCGCTGGTCACAATGGTCCAACACGGCCCAAGGCCGGGAGGCCCGCGCGCGATGGCGGCTTTGTAGAAAAGCCCCCGTTCTTTATGATAATAACATGACTACTATGCGCACTATTCCTACCGTCAGTAATCTTGCAACCAAACCCTCGGATATTTTCACCTTTACCACGGGGAAGTCCCTAGGGATCCCCGTGCACGCCGGCGCGGTGGCCGACGGGATAAGGCAGTTACACCAGGCAACCTAGGTGTGCTATGACGGAAGTAAGGGGCTAGCTACCATCTATAGCTAAACATGCAAGGATGGGTGACGGTTAGAGACTCGAAGGCGCACTGTCATGGGCTACAGCGCCGAGAGGCTATCGGTGGTGGTGGCGTGACTGTTTCGGCGGCCTAAGATTCTATCAAGGTGGTACATATACTGGATAAGCACCAGTAGCTCATCGGAATTCGTGCTTCGGTGACGGTTGAGGCAAGGAAAAGCTGAGGTGGTCTAGCCACGTGCGCCCAGGCATGGCGGCAACATCTCGAGCTAGACACCAATGTGTCACCACATCGCTGACGAGTGCCCTGGCCAAAATAGGTGAGCACCGGATAGAGGGAGTCAAGGCAAGTTTAGGGTTATGAGCTATTGAACTGTTACCACTCCTACGGGCCTTACCCCCAACCCTCTAGTCATGGAGGTGAGGAGAAACCAAAATTGTCCATGGCTAGACCAAGGCTGGGCTTGATGAGAATGCAACACCTAGCTAACTTGCTAAGCTACCCACTGGTGCGAGGAAATGGACTAGGAGGGCTTGAGTTGGTGATTATGAAGGGGAGAGGAGAGTGTGCGTATTGCCACCGCCACATCGTAGGGAGTGGCCCCGACAGATGTGACCCAGCCAAGACCCAATAAGGCAAGGCAGCACGAGGACACAACCTCACGAGTGAGGAAAAGGGTCATGTGGTTAATGCTCGGGTGGAGCTTAGGGGTGCCTATGCGGCCATGTGTATACGACAGCGTGGCATCGTGATGCGGCAGGAGGCGATACGAGCAGGAGCAGGGTAGGTGAGGTGAGCGGCTGTGAACATGCGCTATAGGGCAAGGCAAGGTGATAGGGAAGGCAGAGTGTAGTCCTGTGCACAACTTGGCAGTACGTGCACATGGCACGGAGTGGTGGCGGCCAAGCCTAGCCTGGAGCACAGCCGGCCGAGCACCAGGGCTGGCCCACGGGACTCAGCCATGGTGAGGCGAAGGCGTTGCGCGACACCAGGCGACACGCAACAATGGCACGTGGACTGACCAGTGCTGGCCACCCGCCCATGGCCTGAGCTCATCACCAGCAGCCTCAAGTCAAGAAACTAGGAACGATGCCACACATGCTTTTTAAAGTAGACCAAAAACTACTCACTGATTCGATAAAGGCTCAACCAATTCGATGAACCTAAGGTCAACACTACTAGCTAGCTAGCAAAGCAATCATCATGACCTAGGACCAACCAGAGAGGGAGATAGAGAGGTGCCAACATGAGTTCATCACGCTAAATGCCAGTTCGCAGACCGAGCACTAAATCATGGTTCACATAGCGTTTTAAGGAGGTTTGGGCAAATTTAGAGCGGGCAACATGACATCCAACACAACTTCGACCTATGCCATGCTCAAGTACTCACTTTGATGCAATCAATAATACCAAAACATGCAGCTAGTGTTTAAACATTTTTGTTAGAAATTAAATCTCAAAATAGCATTGTCTTACTACTTTTCCCATACTTAGAAAAGTTAAGGTTCAGTTCGAAACTAATAGTCATTAACACTTTTGTTATAATTTTCAAAAGGCCTAAACCCTATTAACTACTACCAACAAGTATTTCATGCAATAGTCCATACCTTATACTAACCCATAGGAGCAAAATATTTAAGCACTATTTAACTATTTTGCTCAATATAATTCACCAAAAATGGTATTTTAAATAATAGTTTAAGTGTTTGCCGACTTAACGAAAAGAGCTTATCTTAACGTCAAATTTGATTTTTGAGCTCCCAAGAGCACTAGTTAACACTATTTATTTTAATTTTTTCCAACCACAAAAGTGAGTCACATAGAATTTGTTTATCATTTCACGTGCGTTATAAATTTTTAAAACTCGAAAACTTGTTTGGCTAATCCCTCTCATACCTAAATCTTGTTGCTAAGCAAGCTCGTAACACCAGGAGTGTTACATGGAGACCCACTAGTCACACTGTCCAATGCAGAGTGCTCACCACGAGCTCTAGCTTTCAATCTAGCCAGACCACTTGTTGCTCTTCACACCTCGCTTTTACTAGAGTTTCTCTTTGTGATCTCCTATGGGGCGAGCACAACACCCCTCACAAAGTGGTCGCTTCTAGAGCCACTACTACAGAAAAGGTCATCACCGTTGGTTCTAGACCCCCCCGTTCACCAATGGTTTTGGCCCCAGTTGGTAAAAGCTGGTGGTGATAGTCGAACTTCATCACCGCCAGTTTTTGAACCTATGGTGGTGATATTGACCACCGTTGATCCAACATACCATCTGACGGTGATGGTCTCATGACCACCACTAGGGCTAACTCACCGTCTGGCATAGATGTTATACACATCAATGTGCTTCATCATGCTACCCAACGTAATGATAGTAAGATCAGCACCGGGTCGATACGCCTTTCGGTAGTGATGATTAGAGAAGGTAATGGACAGAGCCTTGATTAGAGAAGGTAATGGTCTCCATTGGTGCTCATGACTTAGTCCATAATGAAACTGACAAGATCTTCTTGGAACCCGAATATCTCCAAATCAGGTCAGCTCCGATGCAGATGACACTTCTATCTAGAACACAAGAAAAAGGTGAAACACAATTAATACAAGCTTTACTACACACTCTAAGTAGGTTGATAGGTCATCAAAATTTACTAAAGGGGGCGAGGGGCCAAACCTATGAGCTAGAGAGATCATTGATGAAGCTGCGCATGTAATGGATGACATAGAACCCGCAGAGATCATTGCCCGCAGGCTGCATTCAGATCGAACTGGTCGATACTAGTTTAAACCCAAATCTTCCAAGCTGATGATGTTTCTTGCACCTTGACTTGAACTTCTCGTAGGCTCTATGCGACAAGTTCATGACAACGACATAATATGATCAAAGCTATGTAACAAATAATCTTATCATTATCAATGTAGTAGTAGCTTGTCTTACTTGTTCAGCATCTCATTGAAGGGATGGATGTTCTCTAGTTGGCTCCCTTGAGAGTCGTAAACATTGATAGTGCTGCTCTCTAGGCTGATGTCAAGAAGGACATGATGGTCGTCGTAGCATTCACAACGCCATCACCGATTCCAATTAGGTTCAACCCTTGTCGGATATATGGGCATGGGGTACCCTCACTAACCATATATCTGGCCCGTCAAGTGGAGGACATCAAAGGATGAAGCCCACACAAATCTACCAGCTTTGAGATCAAGGCATATCGAGGATACCCAGCGCCGTCATACCGATGGTAGGATAAAATTGATCTGTTGTAACAAACTAGGAATCCAATCTGTTAAGCCAATCGCCCTCATTGTAACCCTACCCTCTCTACCTATATAAAGGAGGGTAGGAACCTTATGGCCAGATCTGACCCATGTCATTCAAATCTACTATGTAGCTAGGAGCAATAGCCCCTGTAACCGAGCATACAAATACAAGAAGAGCAACAACACCAACTAGACTAGGGTTTTACGCACTACCGCGACTTAAACTAGTATAAATCCTTGTGTCTCATGTGTTACTATCTAATTCCTCTTACGCGATCACGATGCTAGGCATTGGCGAAGGTAAATCATCCGACAGTTGGCGCGCCAGGTAGGGGCCTTTCACGTACTTAAGATTAATATTGTGTTTTAGATGGGAATCATCTTCAACTTTGACGATGACACATAGAAGATACAGACAGGTGGGAGGATCACCTTCAGTGGCCTAGACTTCATCGTCGATCGGTTCAGGAACTTGCAACTGCAAGAACCCGAGCCACCAATGGAGAAGGAACAGCCTCCCCTGATCTCCGCATTCTTCATCGGACTAGAGGAAGCTCTGGGTGCGGGGCCACATGCTCTGGCCCAACATCTGAACTGCTACGGCCGCAACATCTTCACCGAGATCAGCCGAGAGCATGACCTCCATGTGCACTCCGACTCTAGGAAGATCCAAACTGGGCTCCTAGATCAGATCTACAATCATTACCCGACCACGTCCTTCCCGTTTCTCGATCGAATTAAGGAACATGGTGGCAGCTTATCTGGCTTTAACAAGCCCTAGCGGAACCTGCCAAACCTCATACCAAGGAAAGCCATGCCTATGATTCGGATTCTCCCAGAAGCTTTCATGATCTCGTCACCCGATTCGTCGAGACAGTCACCCATGGTGATGAAGAGATGACTAAAGTTCTGGAAGGATAGGAGGACATCGGTGATGAGCAACCCATCGTCAGCCTCGATGACATTGACTATGATCAATTCCTCCTCGAGTTCCTAGACTTCGAGGAGGAAAAACCCAGGGAAGGGAACGTTGAGCCCTCGAAGCAACTCGAGTGCTACATGAGCATAGAAGACTCCGAGCCACCTCAGGAAGAACTCAAGAAACTTGCACTCAATTGTCCTACTCCCTGAGTAGGTGACGTGACCATCCCCAATGCTTCCTATGAGACCAGAGGTGAAGCCTGCCTAAACCTGCTTTGCCAGAACTTTGCGCTCGAGGTAGAAAACAATCATCTTCGCCAACAACTCAAGCAATCTACTGACATACAACAGACTTTGGCGCCGATTACCCACCCGATGAGCAACCAAAACTTGGTCGATCGCTCTTGGGGAACGGTCAGGCAACTCTAGTCGACTCCTAGGGCTGGACAGAAAACACTCTTAACTACTCAAGTGCCAGCTACAAATCAGGAAACTTTCAAAGCTAGTCGCACCGTGGCGCCGCGCGACCAGTGGTGCCGCCCCTTAGGGGCTCAAGGTCGACCAACAGAACCCAGGTGACCACCGACCCGAGCGTTGCCCTTACCTGATCTACGATCAGCTAGCAGGTGATCAGGATGCTCCTAGTTATCGATGCACGATGCTGGGGACATGAAATTCGCAACCCCACCTACTAAGCGGGCAATTCTCGTCCTATCAACATCGGTGGCAGGCGGGGTCGCACGTTTGGGAAGCATGCTCAACCACCGCTGACTAACAAGCATATTACCCTAAATGCCATCCCTGACGATCGCAAAAGGCAGGTATATCATGACATGTTCGAGCCGATCATGAACAGTCCTTGTCAGAACCATGGCTTCCCCGTGACCCATCTCGCCAAAGATTGTGTTGCCTACATGTGGCGCGTCGCTCTGGAAGAGTAGATGTGAATAGTGCAGGACGGGTAATGGGGAGATCACGATGATGACGAGGGAGGCGATGCAACCACCAAATGTGCGGCGCTCATATTCGACGGCCCCTAGGCCTATCAAGATCGAAGACTCCAGAAGCTGACCCATAGACAGGTCTCTACACTGGCTGCCCCGCTATACCTACGCTGGTCTGAGCGGCCAACTACCTTCGATCGCACCGATCATCATGATCGGGTGGTCGAGGCCGAACGATTCCCCTTGGTGGTTAGCGCCATCATCGAGACTATGAAAATGACGAAGATCCTCATGGAGATGGGGGCAGTGGCATCACCATCCTTTACAAGGGTGCCCGACAAGCTCAACGTGGACATAAGGAAGCTGCATGCGTTGTAGTCCCCCTTCCACGGCATTGTCCCCAGGCGGCGTGTCATGCCCTTGGGCACATTAGATCTCTCTCGGACATTCAGTGATGTGGTACCTATTGGAAGGAGACACCCTCCTTTGATGTTGTAGATTTCCAGAGACCCTACAATGCCATATTCAGGAGGCCGTGTTACACCAACTTCATGGCGGTCCCAAACTACGCCTACCTCAAGCTAAAGATGCCAGGGCCACGCTTATCAGTGTGAGAGGGGCGTCGTCGAGTACGTGGAGACCAATGCCCTCGACCCAGGGCTGAGAAGGAGTTGCTCGGGGGCTCCGGGTTAGCCCTGCTCGATGTAGGAGAAGAAGCTCATGCTGATGGCTCTGAAGCAGCCATCTCTTGTCGTCCTCGACCCTTCAACCTCGACACCGCCGCTGGCTCCTACTCCCGAAGGTCTCCCCAGCAGCGGAGGAGGCCTCATCGGGTCTTGAGGAGGCAACCGACGACTTTCAGCTATGTTGGTTTTATGTTTCATTTTCTGTTATGGCTATCATTTACATTCTGCAAGAACATTTCATTATCATATGAATAAATCATGGTCTCTCGAGTACCTTGCGGAGAACCTCTCTGGGTCACTCTGGGGCAAGTTTCTGCAGTTGCCTTATCCAGTTTGTCCCCGTTTTATGCAAAGCATGTCAACATGTTATACTAACTTATCAACATGCTCGGGGGCTACAATGATAACCATGCATGCCACCTAGGGATGAAAACGGTCGAAAACGGTTTTACAATATAGAAAACGAAAGCGGTCGGTTCGGGATATTTCTACATTTTAGCAATTAAAGAGTACAAAAAATGGTTGAAAATGGTTGCGAAACCAATTGAAAATGATAAATTTTTATGTTTGGCAAAATTCGGAAACGATATCATAATATAGAAAATGGTATCATAATATAGAAAATGAAAGCGGTCGGTTCAAAATATTTTCGTACCGTTTTCATCCCTAATGCCACCTGTCCACGTTTTCTTTTACTCGATCAAAGTCTCATAGATCTTGGTTGGTATAAGTGACTCAACAAAGCCTCGCGTGGACTCGATCAAATCAGTTTGTTTTGACGAATAATCCCCTGGTAGTTAAAGTCTAAAACTTAGCTAGCACCAAACGCTAAAGAAAATGAAAGGTAGAGAAGCAGCTACAACTGAACTCTGTTACTTTCCTCACAAGCTATGGCGGACTACTACAACTCTAAGAATCTTTCCAACCCTCCGCATCCAAATCATCACAGCTACACTCCTAAACACATTGCAGCAGTCCCAGTTCAAGGTCCACAAGATTCCAAGAATGATGAATACAACAGCCAATACACTTGCAAGAAAGGCCTTCAACTCTAATGCAGTTTCTGCAAACTTCCGCTGCTCTGCTATTCTTCACAGAGAACTTC
The DNA here is from genome assembly GCF_019320115.1 of Miscanthus floridulus. Classification (NCBI taxonomy): domain Eukaryota; kingdom Viridiplantae; phylum Streptophyta; class Magnoliopsida; order Poales; family Poaceae; genus Miscanthus; species Miscanthus floridulus. Next base: position 37,213,241 of record NC_089583.1, read on the forward strand.
CTTTGTGTCCTGTACAATTAGCCCTCTCGTCCTTAGACTGGGACATCTGTGACATACTATCTGTAAGATGCTGTTAAATTTAATGCATGCTGGTTAAAAAAATTGCGCCAACAAACAGTAAAGTAAATAGCACAAATAAAGATAAGTGTAGAAGACACTGCAGATTCTAATGCTCCACTAAGAAGCCAACCATGCACAACAACGAGCCATTTCAAGCAACACAAACAACCATTGGGGCCATACCACTTGGGACCATTCGAGTAGAGGCGAAACTGGTGGTTTTGCCGGTGTCTGACTCAACATTTATCATCAACGCATATTTCCGAGGCACCAAACTTCAGAGAGTAGCTACATTTTCGTTGGCAAGTGGAGCAATATCCTCTCCATCAATGCCAGCCTGACTTCCCTCGACTCCAAGGCCAAGAAGCACCTCCTCCCACTTCTTTGCAGCCCCTGGACCCAGGTATAGAGGGGTTATCCTTATCTTGACGAGTAGCTGTATGTCAACGATAAACGGAAATTTTGACATCTGAGCCTACTTTCCAGGACAGGTCTTGGGCCATGCAGTTCTGAACCATCTCATGGAATGCCGGGGTGTCGTACTGTTTCAGGGCTCGCGTGACAGTTGACGCTACTGCTGTGGCATCAGCTGGATCTACAGTTTCACACTACAAGATAGGAAAAAAAGTTAACCAAAGGCTATTTATTGAGCGTGAGCAATGAATCAGTGGTTGCCTATTATTCTTTACCTCGACACTGAAAGACCCCATGTGGAATCCGGTGACACCCTCCTTAACCGTGTCAACAAGTGCTCCAGTTGATGAACAGATGGGAATCTGTAAAAATATTTGCAGCATTGATGATTATTTTTCCACACTTTCTCCACTTAACTATGTGGTATTTTCTTACACTTAACAGAGAATCAAAATGTAAAATGATAAGAAAAAATGACTGTTAATATTTAGCTTTAATAATACTTATATGTGTACTCAAATTTGAATTGTAACAGAGCAAGTTATAAACTCTTACCACTCCATATCTCATCCCTTGCAACTGAATGAGACCATAGGGCTCTGAAAGGATCAAGATGTCCTAAGAGGGAGGTGAATTGGGCTAATTCTAAAATTCTTTGCAATAATTAAATCATACACTTAGCCCACTTCACCCCTTGTGCCTAGAAAGTGTTTCTAATGTTCTACCGTACATAAAAGTTTAGCACCCTAAGTTCCAATCCTACTCTATAATAGCAATTCTAAGTATGTAAAGATAAGAATTAAATTGCTCAAATGTAAATGCTTAAAGTAAAGAGAGAAGGAGGAACGCGGCGATGTTTTGCCGAAGGTATCAGAGAGTCACCACTCCCCACTAGTCCTCGTTGGAGCACCCACGCAAGGGTGTAGCTCCCCCTTGATCCGCGCAAGGATCAAGTGCTCTCTACGGGTTGATTCTTTGACACTTCGTCGCGATGAATCATCCACAACCGCTCACAACTTGAGTTGGGTCATCCACAAGCTCCGTCGGATGATCACCAAACTCCCAATCACCACCAAGCCATCTAGGTGATGGCGATCACCAAGAGTAACAAGCATGAACTCTCACTTGACCACGACAAGCCTAATGAGAAGGGCGGATGCACACTTTGCTACTCTTGCTTTCACTAATGAGGCCTCTCTCTTAGATTCTCAAATCTCAATCACCTCACTAGTACCTTGCTCTTCTTGACACTCTCAAGGGTGTTTCTCAGCTGTTGGAATGAGCAAAAGTAATCCCTCACATGAATAGAGTGAAAGGATCAAGATGCCCAAGAGGAGGGTGAATTGGGCTAATTCTAAATTTCTTTGCAATAATTAAATCCTTTGGTTAGCCCAATTAACCCCTTGTACCTAGAAAGTGTTTCTAATTGTTCTACCGCACAAAAGACTTGCAACCTAAGTTCTAATCCTACTCTAGCATGGCAATTCTATGAATGTAAAGACAAGAATTAAATTGCTCAAAGTAAATGCTCAAAGTAAATAGAGAAGGAGGAATGCGGCGATGTTTTGCCGAGGTATTGGAGAGTCGCCACTCCCCACTAGTCCTTGTTGGAGCACACGCGCAAGGGTGTAGCTCCCCCTTGATCCGCACAAGGATCAAGTGCTCTCTACGGGTTGATTCTTCAACACTCCGTCACGGTGAATCACCCACAACCGCTCACAACTTGAGTTGGGTCATCCACAAGCTCTCCGGATGATCACCAAGCTTCCAATCACCACCAAGCCATCTAGGTGATGGCGATCACCAAGAGTAACAAGCATGAACTCTCACTTGACCACGATAAGTCTAATGAGAAGGGTGGATGCACACTTTGCTACTCTTGATCTCACTAATGAGGGCTCTCTTTGGGATTCTCAAATCTCAATCACCTCACTAGGACCTTGCTCTTCTTGGCACTCTCAAACGTGTTTCTCAGTTGTTGGAATGAGCAAAAGTACCCCCACACACGAATGGAGGTGGTATTTATAACATGGGCTGAAAAAATGAACCATTATGTGCCTCTGCGGAGTGACCAGGACAGCTCCGGTCATGTTGTCCGGACGCTCCGGTTAGTACACCCCGAAATCCAGTGTTTAAAGTGTGACCGGACACTAGCCAGCATCCAGTCAACACTGACCGGATGCGTCTGGTCGTGATTTTCTCTCTCTAGGAACCTTACTGGAGTAGACCGGACGCTGGCCCTTCAGCGTTCGGTCATGCCAGACTGATTTCACCTTGGTCAAATGAACTGACCGGACCCTGAGCCAGCGTCTGGTCACACCGGAGCCAGCGTCCGGTCAGTATTTGACCCTCCATTCACTTCCAACTCTCGATCATATGTGAATGAAGTTTGCTCCATTGGATCTAAGGGCTATTTTGGAGCTACCTAGTGCTAGTTTTAGTAAGTGTGCACCACACCTAACTCACTAGACTCACCTAGGTCAAGCTACCCGTCCATACCCCCCTTAATAGTACGGCCAAAGGAAAAACAAAGTACTAAACTACTCTAAGTGTCTCTTCAATACCAAACGACACTTAGAACTAGTCCATCCTTTGAAAACCGAAATGATTTCCATCATAGGGGCATGACCACCTTGATTGCCCAATCGATCTCCATTACCATGACCTAACTTAATTGCCTCTGTAAAACACACGTTAGTCACAGTAATCACGTATTGTCATTAATCATCGAAACCCAACTAGGGGCCTAGATGCTTTCAATCTCCCCCTTTTTGGTGATTGATGACAATACTACCTCGAGTATGTGAAATAGATGAGGTTTTTAACATGCTTGGTTCATATAAGCTTTTGGCAATAAGAACAAAAGCGTTAGGCAAACTTATATGACCCAAGCCAACATGATGTACTCAAAAGATATGAAATATGCATGAGTACAAGTAATGAAGCTCATTTGCATCGGAGTAAAACGCGGAAGCAAAAGCAAATGAGCATAGCACAAGTGATATGACATATAAATAATTCAAAGTAGAGAGCACACATGTCATATATCACGATCACGTAGATATCACTATCACATAAATATAGTTTAATGCATAAATGTAAACACACAATGAATGCATAATAGTGTATCACACATAAAAACTCCAAATGTAAATAGATAAGCTAATAACTAAGCTCCCCCTAGATATGTCGCTCCCCCTAAGTCTAACATACTCGAACCCTCTCCCCTTTGGCATCAAACACCAAAACCTAAGGGTCGGTCGGTGGGGTTGTAGTGGACCAGTCGGGCGCTGAGCTACGAGGAGCGAGCTAGGAACTAGGTGCCATCATCATCATCTGATCTTGAGCTCTGAGCTATCTGACCCTCTTTAGCTGGAAGCGATGCTGAAGCAGTCTAGGTTGGATCAGGAACTGGAGCTACAGTAGGTTGTACTGGTATGACTGAAGCAACTGACTCTGATGATGCCACTAAGGAAGGGAGCATCTCTGTAGTCCCGGTGATAGGTGCAACTATAGAAGGACCTAGGGACATGTAAGTATGGAGGAGTAGGTTGCCCTATCAACTCACTGAAGGAAGCACCAAGGCTCCTGGAGACTGACATGTTTGGCACTAGCAGCGACGATGTCTGAGACGGTGTGAAGCCCATCTAAAGAGGTGTGAACTGCGGGGCTATCACTAGTGAAGTGAACCACTGGGACACCTGCTCTGTAAGTGAAGCATACTGTGCTAGTGGTTGTCCCTAACTCTAAAGCCCACTAGGCTATAATGCTGGAGTCATCAAAGTGGTGGCAGGCTGTGGCGGTGGAGCCCCAATCGCTGTCACTACATGTTGCATGAATCCAAGAAGCTGCTGCTGATGCATGGCCTGCTGCTGCTGCTGTATGGCCTGCTGCTGCTGCTGGATGGCCTACTACTGGTGCTAGAACTCGTCCTACCGAGTCTGAAACTGTGCAAAGGTGGCAGCTGTCTCCTAAGTGTGATGAGCCTAGTCCTGCCTCATCCGCTCAAGTATAGCAAGGAGAGCGAGGTCTATCTATGGGGCAAGTGGCGCTGAACTAGAGCTACCGGCCTCATGGTCATGTCGATGTGCAGGCATCTGAGGAATAGGCTGGTAATCATCATCTGAGCTGTCACTAGGGTCACTCGTGACCATCCCCTCCTGTTGAGCAAGCTCCTCCTCCTCAGTAGCTACAATACCCCTGATAATATCATCCTGCTGGGTTGCAGTCTCGGGCACCTCTACATGATGGTGCAGCTGACTAGGTGCAGTTGGTGTACTATGGTGGATCATCTGAGTCAGGTTATAAGCAGGAAACTCTGTAGTGGCACCACTATACTTAGCTAGCATCTTAGGCGACCTCACTGTAACTGCCCTGTGAATAAGAAACGTGATCCAATGGGCATAGGGCAACTGTCGGTGACCTCTAAACCCCTCAGCAATAGTATCCTCCATCTATGAAAGAAGGAGATCCCAAATGTCAAATACGGTCTACTGCATTAGGGAGTTGAGAAAACATAGCTGTATATGAGTCAATCCCTCTCTATATCCCATCCTCGGAAGTAATGTCCTCCTCATGATAGGCTCAATCATGCGAGCAATTGGAGTGAGATCACTAGGGTTCCTTCTCGACCCTTTGCCAAAAGGCTCTATGAAATAGTGGTGAACCAAGTCAGTAGGGGGCACCATACCACCATGAGGGCATTTGGGAGGCGCTGTCTATCCATAGGAAACTTCATGTAACCTGACAGGCTGCTCCTAAAGCCTGAGTATCTCCTTGACCCTAGTACTCATCAGCCTATAATCTCTGCCTCTGAATGCAAAGTGAATGTATCTGCGCTGTGGGTCAATCCAAAGAGTAGCATAGAACTGACGGACCCAAGATGGAATATATAGTCCTGTCTGTCCAATCAAGTTTGTCAGCCCTGGCAGGTATGCAAGGTAGGGGCAAATGTGCTCTCTAGCTGCTGCAACTATAGACTCAATACTATTGTTAAGATATGCACACCCTCTATGATCTGAATACTACACCATTGTTAAGATATGCATTGTAGAAATCCTCCTAGAGTGGTGTGTAGAAACCCTCTGATGCTCTCTCATCCCTCCTAGGTGGAAACCACACCTCAAAGTCCACGACCCTCAGTTGCTACACCTGCTTGGTCGTGGTGGCCCTTAGGTCAAGATGGGTCACTGGAGGCAGACCCTGTGGTCTAGGCAGTGGACGAGAACCCCTCCACTGAGTATCTGCCCTCGGTGTGACTAGAGCACGGGTATGACTAGAGCGGCGTAACTGTGGCTGAGGTGCCATCTCTGTCTCCTCGGCCTGCTGTGCCTGCTCACCCTCCTAAGTCTGCTGTGCTGGCTGTGCCTCCTACTATGACTCCCCTAGAGGCTAACTCTCATCAATGGCAACACGCCATCCTCTAATCAAGAGTGTCCTAGCTAGACCACCATGAAGGTGCTCAACCTGCTCAAATGTAGCCCTCACTTCTGGTGGCAGCTGATCTGCGATTCGGACTCCACTATGAGCACCTCCTCTCTCAGCACGCTCTGTGGCCTCTACAACTACGGCGGCTCTCGCTGTCTCTGCATCTGGATACTTGGGCTTCCTTATTGCCATCTTCTTTGTCGCCTTGCCTTTTGGATCTACAGGCTGGCGAGGTGGGGGCCTCGGATCCTCATCACCGGGACCACCTCTGACATTCTTCGTACAAGCCATCTAATGGATCTGAGAAGAATCAACTACCGCTGACAAAGATCAACTGTCACTTCCGAGGCTTGGCCTCGATCCGTACTCGCGAGCTTGGCCCCGAGTTGACTGACAACTGCCACTAAGACCTCAACGGCACCGACTCGCTGCACGATAGATTAGATAGGATATACAAATAATTTTAATTATTCATCTAGAGATACGAAACCCTAAGAAAGTAAGCAATTAGGTATGAAATTGAAATGGGGGCTTGCTACCTGATGAACCGGTGATCCGAGGAGAAGAGAAATGAATCGAGGAACATTAGATTGCGAGGCTAGGGTTAGGATTAGCAATGTGCCATGAATCGACGATTAGGGTTAGTAGGGCTAGGGCACGGTGGTGCAGGCGTGCTAGCCATGGCAGTGGGTGGCACTAGAGCATGTAGGTGCGGCGGTACTGGAGCAACGGTGAGCAGGCGGCACCGGCATGGAGGTAGGGTGGCGCTGTGGTGGTGCACGGGAACAGCGGTGCAGCGGCTCGACGTGAGCAGGGCATGGTGGCTCAGGCAGTGAAGGCGCGAGGAGGCTGGCATGGTGGTGCTGGCACGGAGATCGGTGACTTGGGCGCTGGAGCTTGCGGTGGCTATGGCTCGGGTACACGGCAGCGTGGCAAGGTGGGCTGTCCTAGCTTGGATGCACGACGAATTAGGTCACAAAATGCGGCGGCTTATGATTAAATGGGTCCCCCAACAGAGTTGGATAAGGAAAGAGGAAAAGAGTTCGTATGCCGCACGAATCATATTGACCGGATGCTCTGGTGGCAGCGACCGAACGCTGCCACCTGGCGTCCGGTCGATTCCAGAGAGGTCCAAATCTCCTAGGATTGCGACCGGACACGTCCAGTGGACATCGACCGGATGCAGCTAGAGTCCGGTCACCTTGCCTTGAACACCTTCATGCTCGACTGGACGCTAAACCTCCAACTAATTGGACGCTAAAACGCTGAGTCCAGTCACTCCTTCGTAGCGAGTTCACCTCCTATGAACTGACCGGACGCTGGACATCAGAGTCTGGTGCAGCGTCCGGTCACTCTTTCTTCAACAAATCTTCAAAGTCCTTCGTGCTGCCTGTTCCCAATCAAGTCCCAACTCAAATAAGATCCAAATATACACCAATTGGGACTGATGTGAGTGGCCTCCCTCAAACCCTCATATTTTTCAAAAATATTTTGCCTTAGGCTATAAATCTTTTTAAGAAAATCAGCAATAAGTGGGCAATTTAAGATAAACGAGAAACAACAATCATGCATATGCAATGCAATACTTGAAAGTAAATCTAGTTGCTTGTGAAGTTTGATCCAAGATTAAGCTTCTTCACATGCTTTTTGGTGGTTATCTTAACCATGTTAGACAAGCCCTATATGCATTACCAAAGATTAAACATGTTGTATTTTACAATGCAATGCAAGGGACAACACAAGCTCATTTTTTAGTAAAGTTGCTCAAATCAAGAACATTGAGCTCATTCCACAATCTACAAAATGTTGCCTCATCTAGCGGTTTAGTGAAGATATCCGCCAATTGATCCTCGGTCCTTACACCTTCTAATGATATATCATTCTTTACAACATGATCTCTAAGAAAGTGATGATGGATATCTATATTCTTGGTGTGAGAGTGTTGAACTAGATTATTTGCAAGTTTTACGGCACTTTCATTGTCGCACAAAAGAGGTACTTTTCTAGAACTACACCATAGTCTAGCAAAGTTTGTTTCATGTAAAGTATTTGTGCACAACAAGCACCCACAGCAATGTATTCTGCTTCGGCGGTGGACAAAGCCACACTATTTTGTTTCTTGGAGGACCAAGACACAAGTCGTCTACCAAGCAAATGGCACCCTCCGGATGTGCTTTTTCTATCAAATTTGCATCCAGCATAATTTGAATCAGAATAGCCAATTAATTCAAATCTAGCTCCTTTGGGATACCAAAGGCCAATACTTGGTGTGTGCTTAAGATACCTAAGGATTCTTTTACGGCAATTAAATGAGTTTCCTTAGGATTAGCTTGAAATCTAGCACACATACACACACTAAACATGATGTTGGGCCTAGATGCAGTTAAATATAACAAGCTACCAATCATAGAGTGGTAGAGAGTTTGATCAACCTTATTACTTCCCTCATCTAGGTCGAGATGTCCATTAGTTGGCATTGGTGTCTTGATTGGCTTACATTCATCCATCTTGATCTTTTGAGAAGATCATTTGTATATTTCTCTTAAGAGATGAAAATCCCTTCTCTCATTTGCTTGACTTGAAAACCAAGAAAGAATGTAAGCTCTCCAATCATTGACATCTCAAACTCCTTCGACATCAATTCACCAAATTCTTTGCAAGAATCTTCATTTGATGATCCAAAGATGATATCATCAATATATACTTGACAAATGAAGATATGCCCATCAAGCTTCTTGGTGAATAGTGTGGTGTCGACCATCCCAATGGTGAAGCCCTTCTCAATGAGGAAGTCCCAAAGGTGCTCATACCAAGCTCTTGGGGCTTGCTTAAGCCCACATAATGCCTTGGACAACCTATAAACATGATTAGGATATCTAGGGTCTTCAAACCTAGAAGGTTGATCAACATAGACTAGTTCATTAATAAAGCCATTTAAAATGCACTTTTCACATCCATTTGATATAATTTCATATCATGATGAGATGCATATGCAAGGAGGATACGAATGGCTTCTAGTCTTGCAACCGGTGCAAAGGTCTCTCCAAAATCCAAACCTTCAACTTGAGAGAACCCCTTTGCTACTAGTCTTGCCTTGTTCCTCACAACAACACCTTGATCATCTTGCTTGTTTCGGAACACCCACTTTGTTCCAATGACTCTTGCACCTTTTGGCTGCTCTTCAAGAGTCCACACTTCACTGCGGGTGAAGTTGTTCAACTCTTCATGCATGGCATTTATCCAATCCAGATCTTGAAGGGCTTCTTCAACCTTAGTAGGCTCAAAGCAAGAGACAAAAGAGTGATGAGCAATAAATGAAGCAAGTTTTTGTGAGCAAGTCATTACACCCTTTGATGGACTCTCTATGATGAGATCTTGTGGATGATCTTGTAGTAGAGGTGTAATTCTTCTATTGACCACTTGAGGAGGAGGTTGTGGAGCATCAACATCTTGTGCTTGTACCACCATTTGCTCATGGGAGACATGAGTGTCTTCATTTTCTACTCTCCCATCTTTTTCACCATCTTGTGGCACATTTGATGAAGAGGGTGGATCAATCACTTGTACATCATCTTCATCATCTTTAGGCTTGATGTCTCCAACCGGAATGTTCTTCATAGCCTCAATGGTTCATCACCTACATCATCAAGATTCTCATGTGCTCCTTGGGAGCCATTAGATTCATCAAATTCCATATCATATGTTTCTTCAACCAAGCCGGTGGCATGATTAAATACTCTATATGCTTTGGACTTTGATGAGTAACCAACAAGAAAACCAATATCACAATGTCTTTGAAACTTCCCTAGGTGTTGCCGCTTCTTGTAGATGTAGCATTTGCAACCAAACACTCTAAAGAAGGAGACGTCCGGCTTCTTCCCATTGAGCAACTCATAAGGTGTCTTGCCAAGGAACTTTTGAAGGAATAGGAGGTTGGATGCATAGCATGCGGTGTTGATAGCTTCTGCCCGTAGAGCTTCGAGGGTGTTGTACTCATCAAGCATTGTTCTTGCAAGAGTATATGTTGCGGAGACCTCATGTTTGAATCCAACTTCATCACAATAAGCTTCTATGTTTGTGTTGTCAAATTCCTTGCCGTTGTCACTTCTTATCTTCTTGAGCTTCACTTCAAATTCATTTGGGCTCTCTTGGCAAACTTCTTGAAGCAAGATGCAACTTTAGATTTGTCATGAAGGAAGAATACCCATGTGTATCTAGAGTAGTCATCAACAATCACAAGACAATAAAGATTTCCTCCCAAACTCTTGTATGTTGTTGGTCCAAATATATCCATGTGAAGGAGTTCTAACACTCTTGTGGTTGACATGAAAGCTTTGGTTGGATTAGTATTTGCAGCTTGCTTGCTGGCTTGACATGCACTACAAAGCTTGTCCTTCTCAAACTTCACATCCTTCAACCCTCTCACCAGATCATTCTTTATTAGCTTCTTGAGTGAACTCATCCCAACATGAGCAAGTCTTCTATGCCATAGCCACCCAAGTGTTGTTTTGGTGAATAGGCAAGTCTTCAAATTTGCATCTACGGAGGTGAAGTCCACTAGATATAGGTTGTTGTATCGAAATCCTTTGAATATCACTTGTTCATCATCCTTCTTAGATACAACAACTTCCTTCTTGGTAAACAAACATTGGAAGCCAAGATCACACAATTGTCCAATGGATAGCAAGTTGAAACTCAATGAAGCAACATATAGCACATTGGAGATGGAATGATCATTTGATATAGCCACTTTGCCCAATCCTTTGACCTTGCCCTTTGAGTTATCTCCAAATGTGATTCTTTCTTGTCCATCTACTTCTTCTTCTAGTGAGGTGAACATACGAGGATCACCGGTCATATGTTGTGTGCAACCACTATCAATAACCCAATGACTTCCACCAGTCTTGTAGTTCACCTACACACAAGAGATCAAGCTTTAGGAACCCAAACTTGTTGAGGGCCCTTCACCTTCTCAACAAGTGACTTTGCAACCCAAATTTTCTTAGGCCTATTTTTGTTGGGAGGTCCTAAGAACATCACTTTCATCTTTCCACTAGAGTCCTTTCTAAGCATATAGTGAGCATTGAAGGAAAAAGGTCTAGCATGCTTGGGCAAGGGTTGTGGTGGTGGAGTTTGGCACTCATGAGCAAAGTGGCCTTCTTGTCCACACTCAAAACACTTCTTTGGCTTTGGCTTTTGTTGATGTTGAGCTTGAGCCTTCTTCTCTTTGTTTGCCATGTACCCAATGCCACTTCTATCCATCTTCATGATGGTGTTCATTAGTAGCTCACTTTGAAGATACTTGCCTCTAGTGAACTTGCACAACCCAATCTTGAGATGCTCTTTTTCCAACTTGAGCATCTTGTTCTCTTCCTTAAGAGCATCATTGTTTTTCTCTTACTTGATCTTCTTGTTTTCTTCTTTGAGCTTCTCATTTTCAAGCATCAACTCACCATCATGATCAAGGGTTTCTAGCACAATGGTGTTGTGGCTTTTGATCTCTTCAAGATCTTTCTTGAGCTTTGCATTGCCATTCTTGAGCTTGACAAACTCATCATAATCATTGACCTCAACCACTTGCTTGCCCTTGCTACTAGAACTTTGCTCAATGCTCTCAATGATCAAATCATCACATGATGTAGCTATATCAATCTTAACAACATCGTTAGTAGCATCATGTGGCTCATTGGATAAAAATTCTTGAGCAATGACAAGATTATCATGATTAATCTTAAGTGTAGTATATTCTTCTTTTAGCTTGTTGTGGCCAGTGATGAGCTCTTTATGCACCCACTCAAGTTTATCATGTTTATCTTTAAGCTCTTTCTTAGAAGATTTGAGCTCCTTGAGTTTGGATGACATAGCATCATTTGCTCCTCTAAGCTCAACACTAGCCTTTTCTGCTATATCACATTTTGCTAAAAGTGCATCATTTTTAGCCTCAAGCTTTTCATTCTTAGCTCTAGTCTTTATAGTGATCTTAGTGTATTGTTTTAGCAATCTAGCAAGATCATCATAATTAGGTGATTCATAATCATCATCATCACTATTGCTATCATCATTACTAGTATGTTCATCACCACTACTATCATCATCATTTGATACCTTGCGTTCATCGTTGGCCATAAGGCATAGGTGTGTAGAGGATGATGGCGGTGGTGGCGGTGAAAATGATGAGTCAATAACAATGGTGGCCACCTTCTCATTATCACTATCATCGTTGGATGATCCACTAGATGAATCAATGTCCGTGAGCCAATCACTGACGATGTATGACTTTCCACTCTTCTTTTTCTTATGGAAGTCCTTCTTCTTGCCATCTATCTTCTTGTATGGCTTGTCTTTCTTCTTCTCATCTTCATCACTTGAGTCATCTTTCTTGCCCTTGTTCTTGTTCTTGAACTTGTCTTTCTTGGGCTTTGTGCATTGGTGAGCTAGATGACCAAGTTCTCCACAATTGTAGCAATCCATCTTAGAGATTGGCTTTCTTCTAGAGCTTGTGAAGAACTTCTTCTTGCCATCGAACTTGATGCCACTCTTGTTGAGCTTCTTTAGCATCTTGGCGGTTTTCTGCACCATGAGAGCAAGGCTTGCATCATCAAATTCATCATCACTTGAGCTCTCATACTCAAGCCTTGCTTTGCCCTTTTATTGGCTAGCTTTGAATGCTAAATCTTTTTCTTTCTTCTTTGTAGAGGATGAGCCATCTTGAGGTGTGATGTGCATGTACATCTCATGAGCATTGATCTTTCCCAAGATTTGTGTCGGTGTAGTGGTGGAAAGATCACCTTGATGTAGCACAGTCACAATATGCCCATATTTATCAATGGGGAGGACACTCAAGATCTTTCTTACAACATCGGATGGTTGCATTTGAGTGAGTCCAAGCCCATTGACTTCCTCTACAAGAACATTCAAACATGAATACATCTCATTAGCACATTCTTTAGGAAGCATTTCAAAAGACTTGAGCTTTTTCATGACAAAATGATAGCATTCCTCATGCTCACTCTTAGTTCCCTCATGGAGCACACAAACATCCGACCATAGTGCATGGGCGTCTTTGTGGTTCCTCACCCGATTGAACAGATCTTTGCAAAGGCCTCTAAAGATGGTGTTTCGAGCCTTTGCATTCCACTTCTCATAATTCACCTCATTGCCTTGTAGGTGAGTAGCATCCCAAGGTTTTGGGAAGCCTTGTGAGGCGGCTCTAAGTATACCAACATCTAGAGCTTCTAGATACGCCTCCATGTGAATTTTCCAATAAAGAAAATCATCTCCCTCAAAGATAGGAGGAGGTCCATCCCCATGAGACATCTTGCTCTAGGAGGTTAAGCCTAAATATGTGAGCACGAGGCTCGGATACCAATTGAAAGGATCAAGATGCCCAATAGGGGGGTCAATTGGGCTAATTCTAAATTTCTTTACAATAATTAAATCCTTTGGTTAGCCCAATTAACCCCTTGTATTTAGAAAGTGTTTCTAATTGTTCTACCACACAAAAGACTTACAACCTAAGTTCCAATCCTACTCTAGCATGGCAATTCTATGAATGTAAAGACAAGAATTGAAATGCTCAAAGTAAATGCTCAAAGTAAATAGAGAAGGAGGAACACGGCGATGTTTTGCTGAGGTATCAGAGAGTCGCCACTCCCCACTAGTCCTCGTTGGAGCACCTGTGCAAGGGTGTAGCTCCCCCTTGATCCGCATAAGGATCAAGTGCTCTCTACAGGTTGATTCTTCGACACTCTGTCATGGTGAATCACCCACAACCGCTCACAACTTGAGTTGGGTCATCCACAAGCTCTCTGGATGATCACCAAGCTTCCAATCACCACTAAGCCATCTAGGTGATGGCGATCACCAAGAGTAACAAGCATGAACTCTCACTTGACCATGACAAGCCTAATGAGAAGGGTGGATGCACACTTTGCTACTCTTGATCTCACTAATAAGGGCTCTCTTTGGGATTCTCAAATCTCAATCACCTCACTAGGACCTTGCTCTTCTTGGCACTCTCAAACGTGTTTCTTAGCTATTGTAATGAGCAAAAGTACCCCCACACATGAATGGAGGTGGTATTTATAACATGGGCTGAAAATGAACTATTATGGGCCTCTTTGGGGTGACCGGACGCTAAGAGTAGCATAGAACTGACGGACCCAAGATGGAATATATAGTCCTGTCTGTCCAATCAAGTTTGTCAGCCCTGGCAGGTATGCAAGGTAGGGGCAAATGTGCTCTCTAGCTGCTGCAACTATAGACTCAATACTATTGTTAAGATATGCACACCCTCTATGATCTGAATACTACACCATTGTTAAGATATGCATTGTAGAAATCCTCCTAGAGTGGTGTGTAGAAACCCTCTGATGCTCTCTCATCCCTCCTAGGTGGAAACCACACCTCAAAGTCCACGACCCTCAGTTGCTACACCTGCTTGGTCGTGGTGGCCCTTAGGTCAAGATGGGTCACTGGAGGCAGACCCTGTGGTCTAGGCAGTGGACGAGAACCCCTCCACTGAGTATCTGCCCTCGGTGTGACTAGAGCACGGGTATGACTAGAGCGGCGTAACTGTGGCTGAGGTGCCATCTCTGTCTCCTCGGCCTGCTGTGCCTGCTCACCCTCCTAAGTCTGCTGTGCTGGCTGTGCCTCCTACTATGACTCCCCTAGAGGCTAACTCTCATCAATGGCAACACGCCATCCTCTAATCAAGAGTGTCCTAGCTAGACCACCATGAAGGTGCTCAACCTGCTCAAATGTAGCCCTCACTTCTGGTGGCAGCTGATCTGCGATTCGGACTCCACTATGAGCACCTCCTCTCTCAGCACGCTCTGTGGCCTCTACAACTACGGCGGCTCTCGCTGTCTCTGCATCTGGATACTTGGGCTTCCTTATTGCCATCTTCTTTGTCGCCTTGCCTTTTGGATCTACAGGCTGGCGAGGTGGGGGCCTCGGATCCTCATCACCGGGACCACCTCTGACATTCTTCGTACAAGCCATCTAATGGATCTGAGAAGAATCAACTACCGCTGACAAAGATCAACTGTCACTTCCGAGGCTTGGCCTCGATCCGTACTCGCGAGCTTGGCCCCGAGTTGACTGACAACTGCCACTAAGACCTCAACGGCACCGACTCGCTGCACGATAGATTAGATAGGATATACAAATAATTTTAATTATTCATCTAGAGATACGAAACCCTAAGAAAGTAAGCAATTAGGTATGAAATTGAAATGGGGGCTTGCTACCTGATGAACCGGTGATCCGAGGAGAAGAGAAATGAATCGAGGAACATTAGATTGCGAGGCTAGGGTTAGGATTAGCAATGTGCCATGAATCGACGATTAGGGTTAGTAGGGCTAGGGCACGGTGGTGCAGGCGTGCTAGCCATGGCAGTGGGTGGCACTAGAGCATGTAGGTGCGGCGGTACTGGAGCAACGGTGAGCAGGCGGCACCGGCATGGAGGTAGGGTGGCGCTGTGGTGGTGCACGGGAACAGCGGTGCAGCGGCTCGACGTGAGCAGGGCATGGTGGCTCAGGCAGTGAAGGCGCGAGGAGGCTGGCATGGTGGTGCTGGCACGGAGATCGGTGACTTGGGCGCTGGAGCTTGCGGTGGCTATGGCTCGGGTACACGGCAGCGTGGCAAGGTGGGCTGTCCTAGCTTGGATGCACGACGAATTAGGTCACAAAATGCGGCGGCTTATGATTAAATGGGTCCCCCAACAGAGTTGGATAAGGAAAGAGGAAAAGAGTTCGTATGCCGCACGAATCATATTGACCGGATGCTCTGGTGGCAGCGACCGAACGCTGCCACCTGGCGTCCGGTCGATTCCAGAGAGGTCCAAATCTCCTAGGATTGCGACCGGACACGTCCAGTGGACATCGACCGGATGCAGCTAGAGTCCGGTCACCTTGCCTTGAACACCTTCATGCTCGACTGGACGCTAAACCTCCAACTAATTGGACGCTAAAACGCTGAGTCCAGTCACTCCTTCGTAGCGAGTTCACCTCCTATGAACTGACCGGACGCTGGACATCAGAGTCTGGTGCAGCGTCCGGTCACTCTTTCTTCAACAAATCTTCAAAGTCCTTCGTGCTGCCTGTTCCCAATCAAGTCCCAACTCAAATAAGATCCAAATATACACCAATTGGGACTGATGTGAGTGGCCTCCCTCAAACCCTCATATTTTTCAAAAATATTTTGCCTTAGGCTATAAATCTTTTTAAGAAAATCAGCAATAAGTGGGCAATTTAAGATAAACGAGAAACAACAATCATGCATATGCAATGCAATACTTGAAAGTAAATCTAGTTGCTTGTGAAGTTTGATCCAAGATTAAGCTTCTTCACATGCTTTTTGGTGGTTATCTTAACCATGTTAGACAAGCCCTATATGCATTACCAAAGATTAAACATGTTGTATTTTACAATGCAATGCAAGGGACAACACAAGCTCATTTTTTAGTAAAGTTGCTCAAATCAAGAACATTGAGCTCATTCCACAATCTACAAAATGTTGCCTCATCTAGCGGTTTAGTGAAGATATCCGCCAATTGATCCTCGGTCCTTACACCTTCTAATGATATATCATTCTTTACAACATGATCTCTAAGAAAGTGATGATGGATATCTATATTCTTGGTGTGAGAGTGTTGAACTAGATTATTTGCAAGTTTTACGGCACTTTCATTGTCGCACAAAAGAGGTACTTTTCTAGAACTACACCATAGTCTAGCAAAGTTTGTTTCATGTAAAGTATTTGTGCACAACAAGCACCCACAGCAATGTATTCTGCTTCGGCGGTGGACAAAGCCACACTATTTTGTTTCTTGGAGGACCAAGACACAAGTCGTCTACCAAGCAAATGGCACCCTCCGGATGTGCTTTTTCTATCAAATTTGCATCCAGCATAATTTGAATCAGAATAGCCAATTAATTCAAATCTAGCTCCTTTGGGATACCAAAGGCCAATACTTGGTGTGTGCTTAAGATACCTAAGGATTCTTTTACGGCAATTAAATGAGTTTCCTTAGGATTAGCTTGAAATCTAGCACACATACACACACTAAACATGATGTTGGGCCTAGATGCAGTTAAATATAACAAGCTACCAATCATAGAGTGGTAGAGAGTTTGATCAACCTTATTACTTCCCTCATCTAGGTCGAGATGTCCATTAGTTGGCATTGGTGTCTTGATTGGCTTACATTCATCCATCTTGATCTTTTGAGAAGATCATTTGTATATTTCTCTTAAGAGATGAAAATCCCTTCTCTCATTTGCTTGACTTGAAAACCAAGAAAGAATGTAAGCTCTCCAATCATTGACATCTCAAACTCCTTCGACATCAATTCACCAAATTCTTTGCAAGAATCTTCATTTGATGATCCAAAGATGATATCATCAATATATACTTGACAAATGAAGATATGCCCATCAAGCTTCTTGGTGAATAGTGTGGTGTCGACCATCCCAATGGTGAAGCCCTTCTCAATGAGGAAGTCCCAAAGGTGCTCATACCAAGCTCTTGGGGCTTGCTTAAGCCCACATAATGCCTTGGACAACCTATAAACATGATTAGGATATCTAGGGTCTTCAAACCTAGAAGGTTGATCAACATAGACTAGTTCATTAATAAAGCCATTTAAAATGCACTTTTCACATCCATTTGATATAATTTCATATCATGATGAGATGCATATGCAAGGAGGATACGAATGGCTTCTAGTCTTGCAACCGGTGCAAAGGTCTCTCCAAAATCCAAACCTTCAACTTGAGAGAACCCCTTTGCTACTAGTCTTGCCTTGTTCCTCACAACAACACCTTGATCATCTTGCTTGTTTCGGAACACCCACTTTGTTCCAATGACTCTTGCACCTTTTGGCTGCTCTTCAAGAGTCCACACTTCACTGCGGGTGAAGTTGTTCAACTCTTCATGCATGGCATTTATCCAATCCAGATCTTGAAGGGCTTCTTCAACCTTAGTAGGCTCAAAGCAAGAGACAAAAGAGTGATGAGCAATAAATGAAGCAAGTTTTTGTGAGCAAGTCATTACACCCTTTGATGGACTCTCTATGATGAGATCTTGTGGATGATCTTGTAGTAGAGGTGTAATTCTTCTATTGACCACTTGAGGAGGAGGTTGTGGAGCATCAACATCTTGTGCTTGTACCACCATTTGCTCATGGGAGACATGAGTGTCTTCATTTTCTACTCTCCCATCTTTTTCACCATCTTGTGGCACATTTGATGAAGAGGGTGGATCAATCACTTGTACATCATCTTCATCATCTTTAGGCTTGATGTCTCCAACCGGAATGTTCTTCATAGCCTCAATGGTTCATCACCTACATCATCAAGATTCTCATGTGCTCCTTGGGAGCCATTAGATTCATCAAATTCCATATCATATGTTTCTTCAACCAAGCCGGTGGCATGATTAAATACTCTATATGCTTTGGACTTTGATGAGTAACCAACAAGAAAACCAATATCACAATGTCTTTGAAACTTCCCTAGGTGTTGCCGCTTCTTGTAGATGTAGCATTTGCAACCAAACACTCTAAAGAAGGAGACGTCCGGCTTCTTCCCATTGAGCAACTCATAAGGTGTCTTGCCAAGGAACTTTTGAAGGAATAGGAGGTTGGATGCATAGCATGCGGTGTTGATAGCTTCTGCCCGTAGAGCTTCGAGGGTGTTGTACTCATCAAGCATTGTTCTTGCAAGAGTATATGTTGCGGAGACCTCATGTTTGAATCCAACTTCATCACAATAAGCTTCTATGTTTGTGTTGTCAAATTCCTTGCCGTTGTCACTTCTTATCTTCTTGAGCTTCACTTCAAATTCATTTGGGCTCTCTTGGCAAACTTCTTGAAGCAAGATGCAACTTTAGATTTGTCATGAAGGAAGAATACCCATGTGTATCTAGAGTAGTCATCAACAATCACAAGACAATAAAGATTTCCTCCCAAACTCTTGTATGTTGTTGGTCCAAATATATCCATGTGAAGGAGTTCTAACACTCTTGTGGTTGACATGAAAGCTTTGGTTGGATTAGTATTTGCAGCTTGCTTGCTGGCTTGACATGCACTACAAAGCTTGTCCTTCTCAAACTTCACATCCTTCAACCCTCTCACCAGATCATTCTTTATTAGCTTCTTGAGTGAACTCATCCCAACATGAGCAAGTCTTCTATGCCATAGCCACCCAAGTGTTGTTTTGGTGAATAGGCAAGTCTTCAAATTTGCATCTACGGAGGTGAAGTCCACTAGATATAGGTTGTTGTATCGAAATCCTTTGAATATCACTTGTTCATCATCCTTCTTAGATACAACAACTTCCTTCTTGGTAAACAAACATTGGAAGCCAAGATCACACAATTGTCCAATGGATAGCAAGTTGAAACTCAATGAAGCAACATATAGCACATTGGAGATGGAATGATCATTTGATATAGCCACTTTGCCCAATCCTTTGACCTTGCCCTTTGAGTTATCTCCAAATGTGATTCTTTCTTGTCCATCTACTTCTTCTTCTAGTGAGGTGAACATACGAGGATCACCGGTCATATGTTGTGTGCAACCACTATCAATAACCCAATGACTTCCACCAGTCTTGTAGTTCACCTACACACAAGAGATCAAGCTTTAGGAACCCAAACTTGTTGAGGGCCCTTCACCTTCTCAACAAGTGACTTTGCAACCCAAATTTTCTTAGGCCTATTTTTGTTGGGAGGTCCTAAGAACATCACTTTCATCTTTCCACTAGAGTCCTTTCTAAGCATATAGTGAGCATTGAAGGAAAAAGGTCTAGCATGCTTGGGCAAGGGTTGTGGTGGTGGAGTTTGGCACTCATGAGCAAAGTGGCCTTCTTGTCCACACTCAAAACACTTCTTTGGCTTTGGCTTTTGTTGATGTTGAGCTTGAGCCTTCTTCTCTTTGTTTGCCATGTACCCAATGCCACTTCTATCCATCTTCATGATGGTGTTCATTAGTAGCTCACTTTGAAGATACTTGCCTCTAGTGAACTTGCACAACCCAATCTTGAGATGCTCTTTTTCCAACTTGAGCATCTTGTTCTCTTCCTTAAGAGCATCATTGTTTTTCTCTTACTTGATCTTCTTGTTTTCTTCTTTGAGCTTCTCATTTTCAAGCATCAACTCACCATCATGATCAAGGGTTTCTAGCACAATGGTGTTGTGGCTTTTGATCTCTTCAAGATCTTTCTTGAGCTTTGCATTGCCATTCTTGAGCTTGACAAACTCATCATAATCATTGACCTCAACCACTTGCTTGCCCTTGCTACTAGAACTTTGCTCAATGCTCTCAATGATCAAATCATCACATGATGTAGCTATATCAATCTTAACAACATCGTTAGTAGCATCATGTGGCTCATTGGATAAAAATTCTTGAGCAATGACAAGATTATCATGATTAATCTTAAGTGTAGTATATTCTTCTTTTAGCTTGTTGTGGCCAGTGATGAGCTCTTTATGCACCCACTCAAGTTTATCATGTTTATCTTTAAGCTCTTTCTTAGAAGATTTGAGCTCCTTGAGTTTGGATGACATAGCATCATTTGCTCCTCTAAGCTCAACACTAGCCTTTTCTGCTATATCACATTTTGCTAAAAGTGCATCATTTTTAGCCTCAAGCTTTTCATTCTTAGCTCTAGTCTTTATAGTGATCTTAGTGTATTGTTTTAGCAATCTAGCAAGATCATCATAATTAGGTGATTCATAATCATCATCATCACTATTGCTATCATCATTACTAGTATGTTCATCACCACTACTATCATCATCATTTGATACCTTGCGTTCATCGTTGGCCATAAGGCATAGGTGTGTAGAGGATGATGGCGGTGGTGGCGGTGAAAATGATGAGTCAATAACAATGGTGGCCACCTTCTCATTATCACTATCATCGTTGGATGATCCACTAGATGAATCAATGTCCGTGAGCCAATCACTGACGATGTATGACTTTCCACTCTTCTTTTTCTTATGGAAGTCCTTCTTCTTGCCATCTATCTTCTTGTATGGCTTGTCTTTCTTCTTCTCATCTTCATCACTTGAGTCATCTTTCTTGCCCTTGTTCTTGTTCTTGAACTTGTCTTTCTTGGGCTTTGTGCATTGGTGAGCTAGATGACCAAGTTCTCCACAATTGTAGCAATCCATCTTAGAGATTGGCTTTCTTCTAGAGCTTGTGAAGAACTTCTTCTTGCCATCGAACTTGATGCCACTCTTGTTGAGCTTCTTTAGCATCTTGGCGGTTTTCTGCACCATGAGAGCAAGGCTTGCATCATCAAATTCATCATCACTTGAGCTCTCATACTCAAGCCTTGCTTTGCCCTTTTATTGGCTAGCTTTGAATGCTAAATCTTTTTCTTTCTTCTTTGTAGAGGATGAGCCATCTTGAGGTGTGATGTGCATGTACATCTCATGAGCATTGATCTTTCCCAAGATTTGTGTCGGTGTAGTGGTGGAAAGATCACCTTGATGTAGCACAGTCACAATATGCCCATATTTATCAATGGGGAGGACACTCAAGATCTTTCTTACAACATCGGATGGTTGCATTTGAGTGAGTCCAAGCCCATTGACTTCCTCTACAAGAACATTCAAACATGAATACATCTCATTAGCACATTCTTTAGGAAGCATTTCAAAAGACTTGAGCTTTTTCATGACAAAATGATAGCATTCCTCATGCTCACTCTTAGTTCCCTCATGGAGCACACAAACATCCGACCATAGTGCATGGGCGTCTTTGTGGTTCCTCACCCGATTGAACAGATCTTTGCAAAGGCCTCTAAAGATGGTGTTTCGAGCCTTTGCATTCCACTTCTCATAATTCACCTCATTGCCTTGTAGGTGAGTAGCATCCCAAGGTTTTGGGAAGCCTTGTGAGGCGGCTCTAAGTATACCAACATCTAGAGCTTCTAGATACGCCTCCATGTGAATTTTCCAATAAAGAAAATCATCTCCCTCAAAGATAGGAGGAGGTCCATCCCCATGAGACATCTTGCTCTAGGAGGTTAAGCCTAAATATGTGAGCACGAGGCTCGGATACCAATTGAAAGGATCAAGATGCCCAATAGGGGGGTCAATTGGGCTAATTCTAAATTTCTTTACAATAATTAAATCCTTTGGTTAGCCCAATTAACCCCTTGTATTTAGAAAGTGTTTCTAATTGTTCTACCACACAAAAGACTTACAACCTAAGTTCCAATCCTACTCTAGCATGGCAATTCTATGAATGTAAAGACAAGAATTGAAATGCTCAAAGTAAATGCTCAAAGTAAATAGAGAAGGAGGAACACGGCGATGTTTTGCTGAGGTATCAGAGAGTCGCCACTCCCCACTAGTCCTCGTTGGAGCACCTGTGCAAGGGTGTAGCTCCCCCTTGATCCGCATAAGGATCAAGTGCTCTCTACAGGTTGATTCTTCGACACTCTGTCATGGTGAATCACCCACAACCGCTCACAACTTGAGTTGGGTCATCCACAAGCTCTCTGGATGATCACCAAGCTTCCAATCACCACTAAGCCATCTAGGTGATGGCGATCACCAAGAGTAACAAGCATGAACTCTCACTTGACCATGACAAGCCTAATGAGAAGGGTGGATGCACACTTTGCTACTCTTGATCTCACTAATAAGGGCTCTCTTTGGGATTCTCAAATCTCAATCACCTCACTAGGACCTTGCTCTTCTTGGCACTCTCAAACGTGTTTCTTAGCTATTGTAATGAGCAAAAGTACCCCCACACATGAATGGAGGTGGTATTTATAACATGGGCTGAAAATGAACTATTATGGGCCTCTTTGGGGTGACCGGACGCTGGCCAGCGTCCGGTCAGCACTGACCGGAAGCGTTCGGTCATGATTTCCCCTCTCTGGAACCTTACTGGAGTCGACTGAACACTGGCCCTCAGCATCCGGTCACTTCACCTCTCAGCGTTCGGTCGCGCTAAACGATTTCACCTTGGTCAAATGAACTGATCGGACCCTAAGCCAGCATCTGGTCAGTATTTGACCCTCCATTCACTTCCAACTCTTGATCATATGTGAATGAAGTTTGCTCCATTGGATCTAATGGCTGTTTTGGAGCTACCTAGTGCTAGTTTTAATAAGTGTGCACCACTCCTAACTCACTAGACTCACCTAGGTCAAGCTACCCGTCCATACCCCCCTAAACAAAGTCCTAAACTACTCTAAGTGTCTCTTCAACACCAAACGACACTTAGAACTAGTCCATCCTTAACCTTGTCATCCATCCTTTGAAAACCGAAATGATTTCCATCGTAGGGGCATGACCACCTTGATTGCCCAATCGATCTCCATTGCCATGACCTAACTTAATTGCCTCTACAAAACACATGTTATTCACAGTAATCACATATTGTCATTAATCACCGAAACCCAACTAGCGGCCTAGATGCTTTCATAGAGGAAGTATTTATATACCCTTGTTCAAAACGAACCGTTATGTGCCTCTACAGGGTGACCGGATGCTCCAGTCAAGGTGACCGGATGCTCCGATCAGTTCACCTGCCACTGAGCAGTTTAAGTTGTGACCAGACACTGGCTAGCATCCGGTCAGCACTGACCGGACGCGTCCGGTCACGAAAACTGCTCTCTGGAACCTTACTGATGTTGACCGGACTCTAGCACCCAGCGTCTGGTCACTTTGCTACTCAATGTCTAGTCAGTAGCCGGAACCTAACCAGCGTCCGATCAGCACTGACTAGATGTGTCCGATCGGCACTGACTAGACGCGTCCGATCAACATTTTCCCTCTCTGGAACCTTACTGGAGTTGACCGGGCTCTGGCGCTCAGTGTCCAGTCACTCACCTCTCAGCATCCAGTCGCATCCATATGACTTCACCTTGATCAAATGAACTAACCGGACTCTGCGCTAGCGTCCGGTCACACCAGAACCAGTGTCCGATCAACATTTGACCCTCCATTCACTTCCAACTCGCAATCATATGTGAATGAAGTTTGCTCCAATTGATCTAAGTGCTATTTAGGAGCAACCTAGTGCTAGTTTTGACAAGTGTGCACCACACCTAACCCACTAGACTCACCTAGGTCAAGCTATCCATCCATACCCCCCTTAATAGTATGACCAAAGGAAAACAAAGTCCTAAACTACTCTAAGTGTCTCTTCAACACTAAACGACACTTAGAACTAGTCCATCCTTAACCTTGACCTAACTTAATTGCATCTACAAAACACACGTTAGTCATAGTAATCTCGTATTGTCATTAATCACCGAAACCCAACTAGGGGCCTAGATGCTTTCAATCTCCCCCTTTTTGGTGATTGATGACAATACCACCTCAAGTATGTAAAAGAGATGAGGTTTTCAACATGCTTGGTTCATATAAGCTTTGTTCAATAAGAACAAAAGAGTTAGGCAAGCTTATATGACCCAAGCCATCATGATGTACTCAATAGAGCTCATTTGCATCGGAGTAAAACACGGAAGCAAAGCAAATGAGCATAATCCAAGTGATATGACATATATAAAGATCAAAGTAGAGAGCACACATGTCACATATCACATAAATATCACTATCACATTAATATCACGATTATGATCACACTTATGTAGTTCAATGCATAAAGGTAAACATGAATGCATAATAATGTATCACACATAAAACTCCAAATGTAATAGATAAGCTAAGCTCCCCCTAGATATGTCGCTCCCCCTAAGTCTACCATACTCGATCCCTCTCCCCCTTTAGCATCAAACACCAAAACTTAAGGGTCGGTCGGTGGGGCTGCAGCGGATGAGTCAAGCACTGAGGCACGGTGAGCGATCTAGAACTATGTGCCATCATCATCTGATTCTGAGCTCTAAGCAGTCTGACCCTCTATGGCTAGAAGCGACACTGAAGCAGTCTAGGTTGGATTAGGAACTGGTGCAACCTATGACTCTGCAGGTATCACTGACGCAGGTGGCTCTGATGATGCAACTGAAGAAGGGAGCATCTCTGTAGTCCTCGTAATAGGAGCAACTATGGAAGGACCAAGGACATGTAGATATGGTGGAGTAGGGCTGCCTTGTCAACTCACTGAAGGTAGCACCAAGGCTCCTAGATATTGAGGTATCTGGCACAAGCAGCGAGGAAGTCTGAGCCGATGTGAAGCCCATCTATAGAGGTGTGAACTACGGGGCTGGCACTAGCGAGGCAAACCACTGGGACACCTACTCTATAGGTGAAGGAAACTGTGCTGCTAGCTGTCCTTGACTCTGAAGCCCACTAGGCTATAAAGCTAGAGTCATAGAAGTGGTGGCAGGCTGGCCTATCTGGGGTGAAGGCTATGGTGGTGGAGCCCCAATGGCTGTAACAACATGCTGAATAAACCCAAGTAACTGCTACTGAATAAGAAGCTACTACTGCTGCATGGCCCACTACTACTGTTGAATAGCCTACTGCTAATGTTGGAACTCGTCATGTCTAGCCTATACCTGTGCTAGAGCAGCTACTATCTCCTAGGCCTGGCGAGCCTGATCCTGCCTCATCCGCCCAAGTATAGCAAGTAAAGTGGGGTCTGTCTGCAGTGCAGGTGGAGCTGAGCTGGAGCCACTGGCCTCACCATCATGTCATCGAGGAGGCATCTAAGGGATATCCTGGTAATCCTCATCTATGCTGTCACTGCGGTTGCTTTTGACCATACCCTCCTACTGAGCATCAAGCTCCTCCTCCTCTATAGCTGCAATGCCCCTAATAGTCTCATCCTGCTAGGCTACAGACTCTGGCACCTCTGGGCAACGGCTTGGCTGGCTGGGTGTCCTCACTGCACTATGGTGGAGTATCTGAGTCAAGTTATATGCAGGGAACTCTATAGTAGCACCACTATACTCTGCTAGCATCTCAGGAGGCCTCACTGTGACTGTCCTATGAATCAAGAATGTAATCCAGTGAGCATATGGTAGCTACCTGCTATAACACCCTAGGTGTTTGGCTTCCACATAATTGCATGTCATTTCATAAACATATGCATCATCTATGTCATCATGCCATTGTTATTGAAACATGCATATGCAACATTTTCGATTGTGTGTGTTTCATGCTTGATCGCTTAGAATGGTAGTGGTGCAACATGTGAATGCAACATTAATTTCTCATACCTTGAAACATGGCAACATGGTAGGAATGTGGCAAGTTTAGCTTGCAACAAAAGTAATGAAACATGTGAAGCATGGAATTGCAACATATGAGTGAATTGCTTGTTTTAGTTGCTTTATCACATGTGATCATTAAAAGTGGTATAACAATTTTGTAAAGTGGTTGATTATGGTCTATTACACCTTAGCTACACTTAGGTTACTTGTTGGGACATTGTTCATGTAGATCAAAATGACCACAATGCCCTCAAGTGAAGATTTGACTAGAATTGACCCTTGGAGTGTCACTATTTGACTGATTCAAAAGTCCAACTTAGAAACCTTGCATGGCTTTACACTCTTTACAAAAGTTGTAGCTAATTTATTAAGGAACAAAAGTTGTTTTATGGCCAACTCATGAAAATGTGTGGAACATGGTCAAACATGGCCCACAAGTCAGATGTCCATGCTGATTTCACTGAAAAATTTGTCTAAGTCTTAAACTGCATTTTTAGTTGCATCAAGCCCACTTTGGCTTCATGTAACTGCTGATCCATGGTGAATTAGGGGATGTTCCTTGAAAAGAAATTGTAGAGGGATGGTACATCTACAATTTTCATGTACATCGTTTTTGCAAACGAGCAACGGATTAGTCAAGATAATGCGTTGAAGTCGCGCTGTCAGGCTGATCTAATCGACTGAATGGCGTGCTACAGTGTTTTGACAGGTTCGGATTTTCACTGCCGCATGGCGCCACCCGTCGCCGATCTCCTGAGCACGTAGGCCACATGCCGTGGATGCCCTAGCACGGTCAGCCGCGTCTTGAGCACCCCGCGCGCCTGCCCGATGCACTCGCCGCACCATTTGCTTTTCCTTTCTCCTTCCCCGCACGCTACGCCAAGCCACAGCAGCCGTCCACCATTGCCAACCACGTGTTGCCGTCGCCGTGCGTGTTCGCCACCACAAAAACGGGTTGCCTAGTCTACCTGTAGCCTCGCCATAGTCTTCTCTACCGCCTCTACCCCACCGTTGAGCCAATTTCACCTGGGTAAGGATGAAATCGCCGTTTTTCCCCACCACCACCTTGTCGGACCTCAATGGAGCTAGCGCTCCACAATGCCAGCTCTCCTCGCATCCTTGCCATCCCTCCTCTGTCTCGCGCTAGGTCCTAGGAGTACTGTGGAAGCTCGTAGGGTCACCGTTCGGGGCTGCGACGCCATCAGCTCGTCGAAGCCGGCCCTGCCGTGGTCGTGCGCCACCATTGCTCATTGCCGACCCTATAGCCATGCCAAAAGCATCAATCAAGGACATGGCTAGATGCGCATTGTTGTAGTGAGCACCGTAGCACTGTTGCCTTCGCTGGAGAAGCCACCGGCGGCGAGTTGCGCCATCGTCTTCCTCCGCTCCCCTGTTTCTCTCACAGGCGCGCGGGCCCCTCTCGTCAGTCACCGCAACTGAGGCGGGAGCCCAGCATGGGCCACGCCAGCGCATGTTCGTGGGCTGCCGTTTCCTCGGGCTGGCCCAATGGTGGCTGTGATTTGTTTCCTTATTTTGTTTTGCTTTATTATTTCACAGATTTGTGTTGATATTCAAAAATATGTATTTCCTAGTATATAGATCCAAATGCTATGGTTCCAATTTTGTTGAGTTCCTAATAATGTCTAGTATTTAATAAAAATATTATAGGAGCACATGTTTTAGAAATTCTAGATAAATTAAATAGGACTTTGAAATGTGTTTTTGGATACATGCAAACTTATTTGAATTTTATCTTGAGTTTCTGTGGTCCAAAAATGATGAAATTTTGTGGGTAATCTATTATTGCTTAGTAGAATCTCTGGTTAAAATTTCAGAGCTAGTGCATATATAATTTTTGAGTTATAGAATTTCTTTTTATCAATAGATGGATCTTGTGTGAATTTTCATAATTTTTCTATAGATCCAGTATAGGTAAAATTTGGTGAGTAAGGTTCTTATGCTAGAATGATGCTAGGAAAAATGTGAAATCTGTTGCTTGACACTTTTCATTAGGGTTTCCTAATTATGCTAAAAATAGGCATGCCACCTGTTATTTTGGATACAACAAGTTCTGCTTGCTCAATGGCTTTGAAATTTTTATGGTAGTCTATGTGAAGCATGAGATAGCTACTGTAATTTTTATAGATTTTTCTAAATAGTTTTACTATATATTGCTTCAATCACCTAATTAACTAAATAAATTGGAAAAGGATATTAAATAATTTATTTAGAAGTTAGCACTATACTTTCTAGTGTTCCTTTGGTATGTGTAACAAGTTGATAAGCTTGGTTTGGTCAAATTAGGCTTTTGCATCATCGTTAAATAAATAAGTTAGTAACCCAGCCATTCTGGACAAATTCTAGGTTTACTGGAATTCGATTTGGTTAACCTAAGTATCATGCTGTGATGTTTATAATTGTTTTGTAGAGAATTTCATGAGCTTTCCAGAATGTCCTCATACAAGTCATTTGGAATTGTAGAAATCTGGTTGTGATTGAATTAAGGGACTACTTGTATGCATACGAAGCTTTAAATGTTAAATTATGTATACCTTTACTATTTCTAAGTTTATGGTAATGTTCTTAGGTGTTAGGCCTTTAACTGAAGATGAGCATCTTTACCTTAGGTTATGCAAGTTAGGTAAGTTGATCTTGTTCTTCAAGTTAAGATTAGATACATATTTTAAAGTGATTTGAATAGAGCTATTCTTAATCGGTAAACGAGTGTCCAGTGATGTTTCGTTAAACACTTACTGTGATTCATTCATCATGAGCATCATGTCATTCCTTATGCATCCATGATATTTATCTTGTGCATCGGCATGCAATAGGTGTTCCGGAGGGAGTTACGCTTCTGGAATTCGAGTCGGTACTTCCGGAGGAGCAGCAGCAAGCTCAGGAGCAGGTGGTGCAGGCCCCCGAAGAAGGAGCCAGTGAAGAAGTTCTTGAGTGCCCTGATCACCAACCTTCATCTTTTCTGAAAGGCAAGCCTCGGCGCATTCTAAGTCTCCTATGTTTTAAAAATGGTTACTTTGAGTATCTTTATTTATTGATGCATTAAGTGATAGGAATTGGATGCGAACACTTCTTGCATATATATCTATTCATTGGCCAGTATACATACCCTGAATCCTACTTAGGTCCAGGAGCATATCAAAGCTTAGCCATGCTTAGACCGGTAAGAGTCAGGTGATTTCCTATCACCTACATGTTAGGAGAATGTCTGGTCATGGTTGGCTATAATTGTTATCGTGGAGAATAACCATGTGTTAATAATGAATTATGACCAGGTGGGAGGTCGATAGAGAAGCAGCAAGGCAAGGAGGTCTTGGTTGTGGATCTATCCCCGTCTGTGTCGGTTAAGGACCGATTCGCTGTACGTCCTCATGTCATGTTGAATGCATGCCTATCACTTAGTTGTCCGGATAACTCGTTCCGACCATGAAGCCGAGTAGCTCAACTTAGGTTGGAAGACCGAGAAGTGAAAGTGCACAACCTGGCGGTAGTAAGGATGTGCGGGGAGCTATTAGCGTAAGTCCGAGGTGAGATTAACCACCTGGCAGAGTGGACTCCCTGAAGGTGCGGCGCTGCTCGGAGCCATGATTCCTGAGATGTACCAAAGGTGGCCTAAGGTTGCCTTCACGAGGTATGCCTAGGTTTGTGTTAGGAATACCCCTCCAGCTGGATAGGAATCGATTCAAATCGTCGTCTCTCCCGGATAGTGAGAACTTGACTGAGCAGCGGCAACGTAGATGCACTTAATTGAACTTGATGGTTAAATCGATGATGATGATACAACATTACCGGATATGGTTACTAATGTTTGGAGTTAATCAATTGTTTGCTCTAGTACAGGTGCTAATCTAGTTGATAGGTTAATAGTGTTAAATTGCTGCTTACTCATAAATCAAATTATGTTCTCGTATCATTAAAGCTTTTATGCAAAAATGGTTGTCAAGCTAGATCCACCGATAAAGCCTTGCATACTCCTTGGTGTCATTTATTTCTGGTTTACGACGGGTAAGTCTAGCTGAGTACCTTCTCGTACTCAGGGTTTATTCCCCCTTGTTGCAGATGAGGTGCTCTATAACGGCTACTGCAAGTATTGTCTCCACCCTGCGAGGGATGAAGACTAGATCATGGGCATGATCATCTATGCTATCTTATCTTACTGCTTTTGCTGGATATGACTATGGTGCTAGTTGGTATTTGAACTAAGTGTGTGTGTGATGGTGTCAAACTACTTTGCTTCCGCTATTTGTGAACTCGTTTTGTAATAGCTATGTGTACTCTGATGTATGTGGTACTTATGAACTACTTGTGAAATGGATGTAACATGTGGCTTGTTATGTTGAATTACTGTGATCTTGGTTGTATGCAAGTTGGTTTGAAATCCTTCGTGGTTTTAGTTGAGTACCGGGTTTATATGGGTTCAAGTATGATGGTTTGATCACTCCGGTGATTGCTTTTGTACTTGTGCTCTTATAAATTGGTTGGTTCTGTTACAGCTGGTATCAGAGCTAGATTCAACATTAAACATGTCATATGTGTATTTAAAACAAAAGCTTTTGTTTGCAAAAATCAATTTTGACATCTTATAGCTATCTATATATAGGTGTTCAAATCTGAAATTTTATCTAAGTATGCCAGTTGTCATATCCTCTATGCCCAAATAAGGACTTTCAGGTGGCTTATTTAAGTAATGACTTTGGGGGGGGGGGGTAATTGCTTGCATTTTATTTCGTCGTCCATACGGCGTGCTATTGTATGGATGCCATCCGCTTGGGTGGTAATGTATGGATCAATTGCCCCTACGCCCAGGTAAAGTGAGTTGTGAGAGCATGACCGTCCAACTGTTGGTCTAGGGGAGAGCTAGTTATGGTTACCGGAATGTTTACATGTTGCACACATGTACATATGAAGGTACTTAATTGTGGGTGTATCAATCGGGTAGCCTTGGATACTGAAGTATATATATCCAGGGATGTATATATGGAGAGTATCTTAGTTTACTGCTTTCATTACGTACTTATTTCATTTGTTGGGATGGGCTGCAATGAAATTTTCTACACGTACACTAACAACGCAACGTGTAGCTCGACTAGATATGTATATGAGAGAATGTATGTATGCCACCGTCTATGTCGCTAGAATGTTAAATTTTCTTAAGATTCGTGAGGACATACGGAACGTGCATGCATCATGTTGACTCATGCCATTACATTTTTGCATCCCTCCCTCCCTTATCTTTAATTATTCCGTATAGATTTCTCATCCTGTAAGGTAATCCTCTCACACCCAAGTTGCAATGCTACTACTGATGGCCGCACTAGCACTACCGCCCTAGAGCAGCACATTCCTTCATGTGTTTGGCACCCCAACCCTGTTGTGGATGGTGCTACATTCAGTAGGGTATATGGAGCAGTCTCGTTATACTTTGATGTAATCTTTGAAACTTGAAGTTGACCAAAAATTTAGCATGTGAGCGTATTCATCGCATGAATGTGCAGAGTAAAGTTATGGCGATGTTATGAGGATGAATTATTGTGCCTCTATTTATTGTATGAAATTAATCTCTCCAATAAGTTTAGTTTGGCATAATTCTACAATTCGTCTGCAATGTATCTGACATCATCTATCATTACTCACAAATGCGCTTCTACAAATGTCGCACAATCTACGTTTAGGCCATGGTGGGGGTAGTGGTGATGATGATCTTCCACCGCCACCATTGCCCACGCCGTCTGATCTATTGGCCATGCTCATGGAAGGTCAGTGTGCGTTGGGTGATGCTATGCGTACCATGGCCCAGCATCAAGCCCAAGGCCGCAATCAACGACAGGGACCAGAACCCAACCAGTTTAGTGATTTCAAGGAATTCCAAGATACCAAGCCGCCCGTCTTCAAGGAAGCTGAAGAGCCGCTCCAAGCAGAAGAGTGGCTAAACACGCTTGAGCACAAGTTCCGCTTGCTCAAGGTGACAGAGCAGATGAAGGTGGAGTATGCTTCGCATCAGCTACAAGGACCAGCAGGTATATGGTGGTGACATTATCGGTCCACCCTACCAGAAAATGCCCAAATCACTTGGAATCGATTCCAGGAGGCTTTCAAGAGTCATTATATTCCTCCCGGGTTGATGGCCATAAAGCACAATGAGTTTATGAAGTTGATGCAGGGCACCAAGACACTCACTGAATATCTTCATGCCTTCAATCATCTGGCAAGGTATGCTCCAGAATTCATTGATTCAGAAGCAAAGAAAATCACCAGCTTTAAGAGAGGGCTTAGTCCCAAACTGATGAAGTCCATGGGAAACAACAAGAGTATCACTTTCAATGAGTTCATAAGCAATGCTCTTACTCAAGAGAATAACGATAATGTCTATGCCACTTCCAAAAATCGCAAGAGGGTCTTTGAGGTAGGTGTCTCTCAGGCTATAGTTCCAGTAGCGAAGACTTAGTTTCACCCACCGACTACAGCCATTCGGTACCGGTCACCACAAAAGAAGAATTAGGTAAAGACTGGTTTCAAAAAGGCATTTACTGTACCTCTTCCAAAGGGTACCACAGGACCAGGAAATTCTTTTGTTCCGCTAGCTAATAGGCCCTGTTGGAATTGTGGCAGGATAGGTCATTGGTCCAAGAATTGTCCATATCCTCAGAAGAACAATCAGAAGTAAGGGAATTCTGGTGCTCGTCAAGGACATGTTAACTACACCAACGTGACCGAGATACCCTCAGGAGAGGTGGTCACCATGGGTAAGTTTCTTGTGAATCACCATCTGGTAGTTGTACTATTTGATTCTGGTGCTTTGCATTCATTTATGAGTCCAGCTTTTGCATCAAAATACAATCAAAAGGTAATTACAGTATCCACGGGTAGTTATTGCATTAGTGCAGCTGGAAGTAATATTTCGACCAATCAAATAGTGCTGGGGGTGAGTATTGAAATAGAGGGACGAGTGTTTATGGCTGATGTGGTAGTTCTGCTAGGTTTAGGGATAGATGTAATCTTGGGAATGAAGTGGATGAGCGGTCATGGAGTGCTCATTGATACTTCCACTAGGGTCATTATGTTGAGGGATCCTATCAGCAATGAAGCCTTCCTTGTGCCACTTCCTAGAGAGCTAGAACTCCACAACACTGCTAATGCTATCCAGACCCCGAGAATTGAGGACGTCCCAGTAGTGGGTGAATTTCTAGATGTATTTCCTGATGATCTACCTGGTTTACCGCCAGATCGAGATATTGAATTCAAGATCGAGTTAGTGCCGGGCACTGCACCTATTTCTAGAAGGCCTTATAGGATGCCACCTAATGAGTTAGCAGAGCTTAAAGTTTAGTTACAAGATCTGTTAGAGAAAGGTCTTATCCAACCTAGTGCTTCTCCCTAGAGTTGTCCTGCTATATTTGTGAAGAAGAAGGACAAGTCATTGCGCATGTGTGTGGATTATCGTCCACTCAATGCGGTGACAATCAAGAACAAGTACCCATTGCCCTGCATTGATGTTTTGTTTGATCAGTTGTCTAAGGCAAAAGTATTCTCTAAAATTGATTTGAGATCTGGTTATCATCAGATAAAGATTAGACCGGAGGATGTGCCTAAGACCGCTTTCTCCACCAGATACGGGTTGTATGAGTACCTAGTTATGTCTTTCGGCCTGACCAATGCTCCTGCATACTTCGTATATCTAATGAATTCTGTGTCCATGGAAGAACTAGACAAATTTGTAGTTGTCTTCATTGATGACATCTTGATCTTTTCTGTAAATGCTAAAGAACATGCCGAGCATCTGAGAGTTGTTTTATCCAGGCTACGAGAGCATAAGCTTTATGCCAAGTTTAGTAAATGTGAGTTTTGGCTTAAGAAAGTACCTTTCTTGGGTCATGTGTTGTCCGATGAAGGGATTTCGGTTGATCAGTCTAAGGTGCAAGAAGTCATGAATTGGAAAGCACCAACTTCCGTACATGAGATCAGAAGTTTCCTTGGGTTGGCTGGATATTATCGTCGATTCATCCTAGATTTCTCTAAGGTAGCCAAGCCCATGACCAGGTTACTTCAAAAAGATGTAAAGTTTGTTTGGACTCCTGAGTGTGAGACTGCTTTCTACACTTTGAGGACCTTGTTGACATCAGCTCCTGTGTTGGCACAACATGACATCGAGAAACCTTTTGATGTGTTTTGTGATGCATTAGGTACCGGTTTAGGATGTATCCTTATGTAGGAAGGCCGAGTTATCGCCTATGCCTCACGTCAGCTAAGGAAGCACGAAACTAATTATCCAACTCATGATCTTGAGTTAGCTGCGGTTGTGCATGCTTTGAAGATTTGGAGGCATTACTTGCTCGGTAACGTGTACCATATTTATACCAATCATAAAAGTCTCAAGTATATCTTCACTCAACCAGAATTGAACATGAGGCAGAGAAGATGGCTAGAGTTGATTAAAGATTATAACTTAGAAGTTCATTATCATCCGGGCAAAGCAAATGTTGTTGCTGATGCTTTGAGTAGGAAATCTCACTGTAATTCTCTCTTGGAGGCAGATTATCATTTGGCGCATCTGTTACATCCTGCTGTGTTGCATAGTATTACCCTTAGTTGCTCTCTGGAAAGTAAAATCATCGAGCTTCAGAAAACCAATGTGGGTGTGTTCCACATCAAAAGAAAGATGAAGGAACATGAGACAAAACACTTTCGCATTGATGAGAAGGGTGTTCTATAGTTTAAGGAGAGACTGGTAGTACCGAAGGACAAAGAGCTTAGAAACCAAATCTTAGGAGAAGCTCACTCATCCAAGTTATCTATCCACCCAGGAAGTAGCAAAATGTATCAAGATTTGAGATCCCGCTTTTGGTGGACAAAGATGAAGAAAGAAATCGCAGCTTATGTTGCAAGGTGCGACAATTGTTGTAGAGTCAAAGCAATTCATATGAAGCCTGCTGGACTTCTCCAACCATTGTCTATACCAGGATGGAAGTGGGAAGAGATTAGTATGGATTTTATTGTTGGACTTCCCCCTACCCAAAAGAATTTTAATTCCATATGGGTGATAGTGGATCGTTTAACAAAGTCTGCTCATTTCATACCAGTTAGAGTTGACTATTGACCAAGTGACTATGCTGAGCTATATTTTAACCAGATAGTATGTCTCCATGATGTTCCTAGAACCATTGTATCTGACAGAGGACCTCAGTTCACCGCTCATTTTTGGGAACAACTGCATAAGATGATAGGGACCAACTTAGTTAGAAGTTCTGCTTATCATCCCCAAACCTCTAGACAGACGGAGCGGGTGAATCAAATATTGGAAGACATGTTAAGAGCTTGCGTCATATCATCCAAAGGCTCATGGGATAAGTGGTTACCCTTGGCTGAATTTTCCTATAATAATAGTTATCAAGAAAGTATCAAGATGGCCCTGTTCGAAGCGTTGTATGGTCGCAAGTGTAGAACTCCTTTGAACTGGGTTGAATCTAGAGAAAGGAGATACTACGGCATTGATTTTGTCGAAGAGGCTGAACAACAAGTCTGTACTATCCAAAAACATATGAAAGCCGCTCAAGCTAGGTAGAAAAGCTATGCGGATAAAAGAAGGAAGCCCATTGAGTTTGAAGTGGGTGATCACGTTTATCTAAAGGTATCACCGATGAAAGGTGTGCAGTGATTCGGAGTAAAGAGAAAGCTTGCACCTAGGTATGTAGGTCCATATCCGATCATAGAGAAGAGTGGGAATGTAGCTTACAAGATAGAGTTACCTTACGAGATGAGAGCTATCTTCAATGTTTTTCATGTATCTCAATTGAAGAAATGTCTCCGTGTTCCCGAAGAAAGAGTTTCACTTCGAGATGTTAGGTTGAAATCAGATCTATCCTATGAAGAAAGACTAGTGCGGGTTATCGACATGAGAGAAAGAGTAACCCGGAACCATGTGGTTAAGTTCTACAAGGTTATGTGGAGTAACCAGGGTAGTGAGAGCGATGCAACGTGGGAGCGGGAAGATTATTTGAAGGATGTATACCCTACCTTTTATTCAAAATGGTATGCTTTTCAAATCTCGGGGCGAGATTTTTATAAGGGGGGAGGGCTGTAACACCCTAGGTGTTTGGCTTCCACATAATTGCATGTCATTTCATAAACATATGCATCATCTATGTCATCATGCCATTGTTATTGAAACATGCATATGCAACATTTTCGATTGTGTGTGTTTCATGCTTGATCGCTTAGAATGGTAGTGGTGCAACATGTGAATGCAACATTGATTTCTCATACCTTGAAACATGGCAACATGGTAGGAATGTGGCAAGTTTAGCTTGCAACAAAAGTAATGAAACATGTGAAGCATGGAATTGCAACATATGAGTGAATTGCTTGTTTTAGTTGCTTTATCACATGTGATCATTAAAAGTGGTATAACAATTTTGTAAAGTGGTTCATTATGGTCTATTACACCTTAGCTACACTTAGGTTACTTGTTGGGACATTGTTCATGTAGATCAAAATGACCAAAATGCCCTCAAGTGAAGGTTTGACTAGAATTGACCCTTGGAGTGTCACTATTTGACTGATTCAAAAGTCCATCTTAGAAACCTTGCATGGCTTTACACTCTTTACAAAAGTTGTAGGTAATTTATTAAGGAACAAAAGTTGTTTTATGGCCAACTCATGAAAATGTGTGGAACATGGTCAAACATGGCCCACAAGTCAGATGTCCATGCTGATTTCACTGAAAATTTTGTCTAAGTCTTAAACTGCATTTTCAGTTGCATCAAGCCCACATTGGCTTCATGTAACTGCTGATCCATGGTGAATTAGGGGATGGTCCTTGAAAAGAAATTGTAGAGGGATGGTACATCTACAATTTTCATGTACACCATTTTTGCAAACGAGCAACGGATTAGTCAGGATAATGCGTTGAAGTCACGCTGTCAGGCTGATCTAATCGACTGAATGGCGTGCTACAGTGTTTCAACAGGTTCAGATTTCCACCGCCACATGGCACCACCCATCACCGATCGCCTGAGCACGCAGGCCATGCGCCGTGGATGCCCTAGCATGGTCAGCCGCGTCTTGAGCACCCCGCACGCCTACTCGACGCACTCGCCGCGCCATTTGCTTTTCCTTTCTCCTTCCCCGCGCGCTGCGCCAAGCCACAGCAGCCGTCCGCCATTGCCGACCATGTGTCGCCGTCGCCATGCGCGTTCGCCACCATGAAAATAGGTTGCCCAGTCCGCCTGTAGCCTCGCCGTAGTCTTCTCTACCGCCTCCACCCCACCGTTGAGCCAATTTCGCCTAGGTAAGGATGAATTCGCCGTTTTTCCCCACCACCGTCTTATCAGACCTCGCCGGAGTTAGTGCTCCATGAGGCCAGCTCTCCTTGCGTCCTTGCCATCCCTCCTCTGTCTCGCGCTAGGTCCTAGGAGTACTAAGGAAGCTCGTAGGGTCACCGTTCGGGGCTGCGATGCCGTTAGCTCGCCGGAGCCGGCCCTGCCGTGGCCGTGCGCCGCCATTGCTCGTCGTCGACCCTGTAGCCATGCCAAAAGCATCAATCAAGGACATGGCTAGATGGGCATTGTTGTAGTGAGCACCGTAGCACCGTTGCCTTCGCCGAAGAAGCCACCGGCGGCGAGTTGCGCCGTCGTCTTCCTCCGCTCCCCTGTTTCTCTCACTGGCGCGCGGGCCCCTCTCATCAGTCGCCGCGGCTGAGGCGGGAGCCCATCGTGGGCCGCGCCATTGTCTAGGCCGCGCCGTGGTCTGGGCCGCACCAGCGCGTGTTCGTGGGCTGCCGTTTCCTCGGGCCGGCCCAACGTTGGCTGTGATTTGTTTCCTTATTTTGTTTTGCTTTATTATTTCACAAATTTGTGTTGATATTCAAAAATATGTATTTCCTAGTATATATATCCAAATGCTATGGTTCCAATTTTGTTGAGTTTCTAATAATGTCTAGTATTTAATAAAAATATTATAGGAGCACATGTTTTAGAAATTCTGGATAAATTAAATAGGACTTTGAAATGTGTTTTTGGATACATGCAAACTTGTTTGAATTTTATCTTGAGTTTCTTTGGTCCAAAAATGATGAAATTTTGTGGGTAATCTATTATTGCTTAGTAGAATCTCTGGTTAAAAGTTTAGAGCTAGTGCATGTATAATTTTTGAGTTATAGAATTTCTTTTTATCAATAGATGGATCTTGTGTGAATTTTCATAATTTTTCTATAGATCTAGTATAGGTAAAATTTGGTGAGTAAGGTTCTTATGCTAGAATGATGCTAGGAAAAATATGAAATCTGTTGCTGGACACTTTTTATTAGGGTTTCCTAATTATGCTAAAAATAGGCATGCCACCTGTTATTTTGGATACAGCAAGTTCTGCTTACTCAATGGCTTTGAAATTTTTATGGTAGTCTATGTGAAGCATGAGATAGCTACTGTAATTTTTATAGATTTTTTTGAATAGTTTTACTATATATTGCTTTAATCACCTAATTAACTAAATAAATTGGAAAAGGATATTAAATAATTTATTTAGATGTTAGCACTATACTTTCTAGTGTTCCTCTGGTATGTGTAACAAGTTGGTAAGCTTGGTTTGGTCAAATTAGGCTCTTGCATCATCGTTAAATAAATAAGTTAGTAACCCTGCCATTCTGGACAAATTCTAGGTTTACTGGAATTCGATTTGGTTAACGTAAGTATCATGCTGTGATGTTTACAATTGTTTTGTAGAGAATTTCATAAGCTTTACAGAATGTCCTCATACAAGTCATTTGGAATTGTAGAACTCTGGTTGTGATTGAATTAAGGGACTACTTGTATGCATACGAAGCTTTAAATGTTAAATTATGTATACCTTTACTATTTCTAAGTTTATGGTAATGTTCTTAGGTGTTAGGCCTTTAACTAAAGATGAGCATCTTTACCTTAGGTTATGCAAGTTAGGTAAGTTGATCTTGTTCTTCAAGTTAAGATTAGATACATGTTTTAAAGTGATTTGAATAGAGCTATTCTTAATCGGTAAACGAGTGTCCAGTGATGTTTCGTTAAACACTTACTGTGATTCATTCATCATGAGCATCATGTCATTCCTTATGCATCCATGATATTTATCTTGTGCATCGGCATGCAATAGGTGTTCCGGAGGGAGTTACGCTTCTGGAGTTCAAGCCAGTACTTCCGGAGGAGCAGTAGCAAGCTCAAGAGTAGGAGGTGCAGGCCCCCGAAAAAGGAGTCAGCGAAGAAGTTCTTGAGTGCCCCGATCACCAACCTTCATCTTTTCTAAAAGGCAAGCCCCAGAGCATTCTAAGTCTCCTATGTTTTAAAAATGGTTACTTTGAGTATCTTTATTTATTGATGCATTAAGTGATAGGAATTGGATGCGAACACTTCTTGCATATATATCTATTCCTTGGCCAGTATACGTACCCTGAATCCTACTTAGGTCCAGGAGCGAATCAAAGCTTAGCCATGCTTAGACCGGTAAGAGTTAGGTGATTTCCTGTCACCTACATGTTAGGAGAATGTCTAGTCATGGTTGGCTATAATTGCTATCGTGGAGAATAACCATGTGTTAATAATGAATTGTGACCGGGCGGGAGGTCGATAGAGAAGCAGCAAGGCAAGGAGGTCTTGGTTGTGGATCTATCCCCGTCTGTGTTAGTTAAGGACCGATTCGCTGTACGTCCTCATGTCATGTTGAACGCATGCCTATCACTTAGTTGGCTAGATAACTCATTCCGACCACGAAGCTGAGTAGCTCAACTCAGGCCGGAAGACCGAGAAGTGAAAGTGCGCACCCTGGCGGTAGTAAGGATGTGCAGGGAGCTATTGGCGTAAGTCCAAGGTGAGATTGACCACCTGGTAGAGTGAACTCCCTGAGGGTGTGGCGCTGCTCG
Organism: Miscanthus floridulus; assembly: GCF_019320115.1. Classification (NCBI taxonomy): domain Eukaryota; kingdom Viridiplantae; phylum Streptophyta; class Magnoliopsida; order Poales; family Poaceae; genus Miscanthus; species Miscanthus floridulus. The sequence goes on from NC_089583.1 coordinate 37,253,189, forward strand.
GAGCCACGATTCCTGAGATGTACCAAAGGTGGCCTAAGGCTGCCTTTGCGAGGTATGCCTAGGTTTGTGTTAGGAATACCCCTCCAGCTGGATAGGAATTGATTCGAATCGCTGTCTCTCCCAGATAGTGAGAACTTGACTGAGCAGCGGCAACGTAGATGCACTTAATTGAACTTGATGGTTAAATCGATGATGATGATGATACAACATTACCGGATATGGTTACTAATGTTTGGAGTTAATCAATTGTTTGCTCTAGTACAAGTGCTAATCTAGTTGATAGGTTAATAGTGTTAAATTGCTGCTTACTCATAAATCAAATTATGTTCTCGTATCATTAAAGCTTTTATGCAAAAATGGTTGTCAAGCTAGATCCACTGATAAAGCCTTGCATACTCCTTGGTGTCATTTATTTCTGGTTTACGATGGGTAAGTCTAGCTGAGTACCTTCTCGTACTCAGGGTTATTCCCCCTTGTTGCAGATGACGTGCTCTATAACGGCTACTGCAAGTATTGTCTCCACCCTATGGGGGATGAAGACTAGATCATGGGCATGATCATCTATGTTATCTTATCTTACTGCTTTTGCTGGATATGACTATGGTGCTGGCTAGTATTTGAACTAAGTGTGTGTGTGATGGTGTCAAACTACTTTGCTTCCGCTATTTGTGAACTCATTTTGTAATAGCTATGTGTACTCTGATGTATGTGGTACTTATGAACTACTTGTGAAATGGATGTAACATGTGGCTTGTTATGTTGAATTACTGTGATCTTGGTTGTATGCAAGTTGGTTTGAAATCCTTCATGGTTTCAGTTGACTACCGGGTTTATATGGGTTCAAGTATGATGGTTTGATCACTCCGGTGATTGCTTTTGTACTTGTGCTCTTATAAATTGGTCAGTTCTGTTACACTTGTGACCTCTGAACCCCTCTACAAGAGTATCCTCCATCTCTAATTGTATGAGATCCCAAATATCAAACACAGTCTGCTGCATCAGAGAGTTTAGAAGCCATAACTAAATGCGAGTCAAGCCCTCATGATATCCCATCCTTGGGAGTAGGGTCCTCCTCATGATAGCATCTAGCAATCTTGTTGTTGGAGTAAGATCCCTAGGTGTCTTGCTCGACCCCTCGCCAAAAGGCTCTGTGAAGCACTGGTAGACTAGATCTATAGGAGGCACAAGACCACCATGAGGGCATCTAGGAGGTTCTGTCTGACCATAACACACCTCATGTAGCCAGATGGGTTGCTCCTAAAGCCTAAGAATCTCTCTATCCCTGAAGCTCATCAGCCTATAGTCATGTCCTCTAAATGCAAAGTGAATGAATCGGTGTTGTGGGTCAATCCAAAGTGTAGCATGGAACTCACGGACCCATGATGGTACATATCTACCTGTCTGCCCAAGTAAATCTGTTAGCCTTGGTAGGTAAGATAGGTGAGGGTGGATCTGCTCTCCTACTGCTACAACAATGGCCTCAATGAAACAGACTTTGTGAGATCTAAAAGCTACCCCACTGTTAAGATATGTATTATAAAAATCCTCCTACAGTGGTGTGTAGAAGCCCTCTAAAGCACGCTCATCCCTCCTAGGCAGGAACTAGTCCTCAAACTAAACGAACCTGAGCTGCTGAACCTACTTGGCCATGGCAGCCCTCAAATCTAGATGAGTCACTGGAGGTGGACCCTATGGTCTAGGAGGTGGACGAGAACCCCTCCGCTGTGTCTCTGGCCTCGGTGTCACTTGGGTACGGGTACGACTAGAGCGACAAAGCTATCATGCTGGCTCAGTCTCCTCTACTGGCTCTCCCTCCTGAGCCTGCTCTGTCTACTGCTGTGGCTCCCCCTGAGGCTGAGTCTCCTCCAAAGCAACACGTTGTCCCTCAAGCATGACAGTCCTAGCTGGACTACCATGACGATGCTCAACTAGCTCAATAGTTGCCCTCTGTGCTGGTAAAGCTGATCTATGATCTGGACTCCACTCCTAGCACCTCCTCTCTCTGCATGCTCTGCAGCGGCTACAACTGTTGTTGCTCTCTCTATGTCAGCATCTGGATACTTGTGCTTCTTCATCACTAGCTTCTTTGCCTTGCCTTTCACATCAGTAGGCAAGTGAGGTGGGGGCCTCAGATCCTCATCACTAGGACCACCTCCGGCATTCTTGACATGAGCCATCCGAAGCAAACTACTGCCTTGGACAAGAAACAACTGTTACTGACACTCCCGAGGCTTGGCCTCGATCCGTACTCATGAGCTTGGCCCCGAGTTAACTGACAACTACCAAAGTGACCTCAAGAACACCGACTCACTGCATGTTAGAATAGATCAGATATATGAATAATTTCAATATACATCTAGAGATACGAAACCCTAAGAAAGCAAGCAACAGATACAAAATTGGAAATGAGGGCTTGCTACCTGACGAACCGATAAACCGAAGAGAATAGGAACGATATGTGGGGAACCACCAAATCTACAATTAGGGTTAGGGTTGGCAATGCGCAGTAGATCGGCCATGGAAAATGCAATGGTAGCACTAGCATGAGCTAGGACAATGTCGCGTGGTGGCTGGCGTGGTGGCGACACTGGAGCAGGGCACAGTAGCGTGGGAGGCAGCTAGGCACGTGGAGCAATGGCACGAGCATGGCACGGAGTAGGTGTGCGGGGTGAGCGGTGGCACGCGGCGGCGGCACTGGCGTGGGAGCAGAGCGATGCGGCTGTGGGCACGAACTCGACAACTTGGGTGCAGCGCGGCGGCTCAGGACGGCGAAGTTGGTGCTAAGTATGGGCTAGGTCAAAATCATGGCGGCTTGTGGTTATATGGGGGCCCATGATGGAATAGAAAAGGAAACAGAAAAGAGTTGGAATCCCGCATGACTTCTATTGATCGGACGCTCCAGTGGCAACGACCGGACGCTGCCACACATAGTTCGGTCGACTCCAGAGAGGTCCAAATCCCCTAGAGTCATGACCGGATGCGTCCGATCACAACTGATCTGACATAGCCAGAGTCCGGTCCAACCTGTCTTCTTCGTCTTCGCTCGACCGGACACAGGAACACCATCTGACTGGATGCTGGACATCAGAGTCTGGTCCAGCATCTGGTCACTCTTTTCTAGCAAATCTTCAATGTTCCTTCATGCTGCCTATTCCCAATCAAGTCCCAACTTCAATAAGACCCAAATAAACACCAATTTGGACTGATGTGAGTGACCTCTCTCAAACCCTCATTTTTCCAAAATATTTTGCCTTAGGCTATAATTCTTTTGAAGGAAATAGGCAATAAAAGGGTGATTGAAGAGAAACAACAAAACACACATTCATGCATATGCAATGCAATACTCAAAAGTAAATCTATTTGCTTGTCAAGTTTGATCCAAGGTTAAGCTTCTTCACACGCTTTTCGGCAGTTATCTTAACCATGTTAGACAAGCCCTATATGCATTACCAAAAAATAAACATGTTGTATATTACAATGCAATGCAAGGGACAACACAAGCTCATTTTCTAGTGAAGTTGCTAAAATCAAGAACATTGAGATCATTCTGCAATCGACAAAAAGTCGCCTCATCTAGCGGTTTAGTGAAGATATCCGCCAATTGATCCTCAGTCCTTACACCTTCTAATGAAATATCATTCTTAGCAACATGATCTCTAAGAAAGTGATGGCAGATATCTATGTGCTTGGTGTGAGAGTGTTGAACCGGATTATTAGCAAGTTTTACCGCACTCTCATTGTCACACAAAAGAGGTACTTTTTCTAGAACTACACCATAGTCTAGCAAAGTTTGCTTCATATAAAGTATTTGTGCACAACAAGCACCCGCGGCAATGTATTCCGCTTCGGCGGTGGATAAAGCCACACTATTTTGCTTCTTGGAAGACCAAGACACAAGTGATGTACCAAGCAAATGGCACCCTCCGAATGTGCTTTTTCTATCAACTTTGCAACCGGCATAATCCGAATCGGAATAGCCAACTAATTCAAATATAGCTCCTTTGGGATACCAAAGGCCAATGCTTGGTGTGTACTTAAGATACCTAAGGATTCTTTTAACGGCACTTAAATGAGCTTCCTTAGGATTAGCTTGACATCTAGCACACTTACACACATGAAACATGATGTCAGGCCTAGATGCGGTTAAATATATCAAGCTACCAATCATAGAGCGGTAGAGAGTTTGATAAACCATTTTACCTCCCTCATCTAGGTCAAGATGTCCATTAGATGGCATTGGTGTCTTGATTGGTTTACATTCATCCATATTGAACCTCTTGAGAAGATCCTTGGTGTACTTCTCTTGAGAGATGAAAATCCCTTCTCTCATTTGCTTGACTTGAAAACCAAGAAAGAATGTAAGCTCTCCAATCATTGACATCTCGAACTCCTTCGACATCAATTCACCAAACTCTTTGTAAGAATCTTCATTTGATGATCCAAATATGATATCATCAACATATACTTGACAAATGAAGATATGCCCATCAAGCTTCTTGGTGAATAGTGTGGTGTCGACCTTCCCAATGGTGAAGCCCTTCTCAATGAGGAAGTCCCGAAGGTGCTCATACCAAGCTCTTGGGGCTTGCTTAAGCCCACATAATGCCTTGGACAACCTATAAACATGATTAGGATATCTAGGGTCTTCAAACCTAGAAGGTTGATCAACATAGACTAGTTCATTAATAAAGCCATTTAAAAATGCACTTTTCACATCCATTTGATATAGTTTCATATCAAGATGAGATGCATGTGCAAGGAGGATACGAATGGCTTCTAGTCTTGCAACCGGTGCAAAGGTCTCTCCAAAATCCAAACCTTCAACTTGAGAGAACCCCTTTGCTACTAGTCTTGCCTTGTTCCTCACAACAACACCTTGATCATCTTGCTTGTTTTGGAACACCCACTTTGTTCCAATGACTCTTGCACCTTTTGGCCGCTCTTCAAGAGTCCACACTTCATTGCCGGTGAAGTTGTTCAACTCTTCATGCATGGCATTTATCCAATCCGGATCTTGAAGGGCTTCTTCAACCTTAGTAGGCTCAAAGCAAGAGACAAAAGAGTGATGAGCAATAAATGAAGCAAGTTTTTGTGAGCGAGTCATTACACCCTTTGATGGACTCCCTATGATGAGATCTTGTGGATGATCTTGTAGTAGAGGTGTAATTCTTCTATTGACCACTTGAGGAGGAGGTTGTGGAGCATCAACATCTTGTGCTTGTACCACCATTTGCTCATGGGAGACATGAGTGTCTTCATTTTCTACTCTCCCATCTTTTTCACCATCTTGTGGCACATTTGATGAAGAGGGTGGATCAATCACTTGTACATCATCTTCATCATCTTTAGGCTTGATGTCTCCAACCAGAATGTTCTTCATAGCCTCCTCAATGGTTCATCACCTACATCATCAAGATTTTCATGTGCTCCTTGGGAGCCATTAGATTCATCAAATTCCACATCATATGTTTCTTCAACCAAGCTGGTGGCATGATTAAATACTCTATATGCTTTGGACTTTGATGAGTAACCAACAAGAAAACCAATATCACAACGTCTTTGAAACTTCCCTAGGTGTTGCCGCTTCTTGTAGCTGTAGCATTTGCAACCAAACACCCTAAAGAAGGAGACATCTGGCTTCTTCCTATTGAGCAACCTCATAAGGTGTCTTGCCAAGGAACTTTTGAAGGAATAGGCGGTTGGATGCATAGCATGCGGTATTGATAGCTTCCGCCCATAGAGCTTTGGGGGTGTTGTACTCATCAAGCATTGTTCTTGCTAGTGTGATTAATGTCCGGTTCTTTCTCTCAACTACACAATTTTGTTGAGGGGTATATGTTGCGGAGACCTCATGCTTGATCCCAACTTCATCACAATAGTCTTCAATGTTTGTGTTATCAAATTCTTTCCCATTGTCGCTTCTAATCTTCTTGAGCTTCACTTCAAACTCATTTTGTGCTCTCTTGGCAAACTTCTTGAAGCATAATGCAACTTCGGATTTGACATGAAGGAAGAATACCCATGTGTATCTAGAGTAGTCATCAACAATCACAAGACAATAAAGATTTCCTCCCAAACTCTTGTATGTTGTTGGTCCAAATAAGTCTATATGAAGGAGCTCTAGCACTCTTGTGGTTGACATTAAGGCTTTTGTAGGATGAGTGTTTGGAACTTGTTTGCCGGCTTGACATGCACTACAAAGCTTGTCCTTCTCAAACTTCACATCCTTCAACCCTCTCACCAAATCATTCTTCATTAGCTTCTTGAGTGAGCTCATCCCAACATGAGCAAGTCTTATATGCCATAGCCACCCAAGTGTTGTTTTGGTGAATAGGAAAGTCTTCAAATTAGCATCTTCGAAGGTGAAGTCCTCTAGATATAGGTTGTTGTATCTAAATCCCTTGAATATCACTTGATCATCGTCTTTCTTGGATACAACCACTTCCTTCTCGGTAAATAGGCATTGAAAGCCAAGATCACACAATTGTCCAATGGATAGCAAGTTGAAACTCAATGAAGCAACATATAGCACATTTGGGATTGAATGATCATTTGATATTGACACTTTGCCCAATCCTTTAACTTTTCCCTTTGAATTATCTCCAAATGTGATTCTTTCTTGTCCATCTACTTCTTTTCATCTTCATCTTCATCACGTGAGTCATCTTTCTTGCCCTTCTTCTTCTTCTTGTACTTGTCTTTCTTGGGCTTGGTGCATTGGTGTGCTAGATGACCAAGTTCTCCACAATTGTAGCAATCCATCTCAGAGATTGGCTTCCTTCTAGTGCTAGTGAAGAACTTATTTTTCTTGCCATCAAACTTGATGCCACTCTTGTTGACCTTCTTTAGCATCTTGGCAGTTCTTCTCACCATGAAAGCAAGACTTGCATCATCAGCTTCATCATCACTTGAGCTCTCATACTCAATTCTTGCTTTGCCCTTCTCTTGGCTAGCCTTGAATGCTAAGTCTTTGTCTTTCTTCTTGGTAGAGGATGAGCCATCTTGTGGTGTGATGTGCATGTACATCTCATGAGCATTGATCTTTCCCAAGATTTGAGTTGGTGTAGCGGTGGAAAGATCACCTTGATAAAGCACGGTCATAATATGCCCATATTTATCAATGGGGAGGACACTCAAGATTTTTCTTACAACATCGGATGGTTTCATTTGAGTGAGTCCTAGCCCATTGACTTCTTCTATAAGAACATTCAAGTATGAGTACATTTCATTAACACTCTCTTTAGGAAGCATCTCAAAAGAATTAAGCTTTTTCATTACGAGATGATAGCGTTCCTCACGCTCGCTCTTAGTTCCCTCATGGAGCGCACAAATGTCCAACCATAGTGCATGGGCGTCCTTGTGGTTCCTCACCTGGTTAAATACATCTTTGCAAAGGCCTCTAAAGATGGTGTTTCGAGCCTTTGCATTCCATTTCTCATAGTTCACTTCATCGCCTTGAAGGTGCGTGGGATCCCAAGGTTTTGGGAATCCTTATGAGGCGGCTCTAAGTATTCCAACATCTAGAGCTTCTAAATACGCCTCCATGTGGATTTTCCAATAAGGAAAATCATCCCCCTCAAAGATAGGAGGAGGTCCATCCCCGTGAGATATCTTTCTCTAGGCGGTTAAGCCTAAATACGTGAGCACAAGGCTCCAATACCAATTGAAAGGATCAAGATGCCCAAGAGGGGGGTGAATTGGGCTAATTCTAAAATTCTTTGTAATTATTAAATCCTACACTTAGCCCACTTCACCCCTTGTGCCTAGAAAGTGTTTCTAATGTTCTACCGCACAAAAGTTTAGCACCCTAAGTTCCAATCCTACTCTAGCATGGCAATTCTATGTATGTAAAGACAAGAATTGAATTGCTCAAATGTAAATGCTTAAAGTAAAGAGAGGAGGAACGCGATGATGTTTTGCCAAGGTATCGGAGAGTCGCCACTCCCCACTAGTCCTCGTTGGAGCATCCACACAAGGGTGTAGCTCCCCCTTGATCCGTGCAAGGATCAAGTGCTCTCTACGGGTTGATTCTTTGACACTCCATCATAGTGAATCACCCACAACCGCTCACAACTTGGGTTGGGTCATCCACAAGCTCCGTCGGATGATCACCAAACTTCCAATCACTACCAAGCCATCTAGGTGATGGCAATCATCAAGAGTAACAAGCACGAACTCTCACTTGACCACGACAAGCCTAATGAGAAGGGTGGATGCTCACTTTGCTACTCTTGCTTTCACTAATGAGACCTCTCTCTTGGATTGTCAAATCTCAATCACCTCACTAGGACCTTGCTCTTCTTGGCACTCTCAAGGGTGTTTCTCAGCTATTGGAATGAGCAAAAGTAATCCCTCATATGAATAGAGGAAGTATTTATGCACCCTTGTTCAAAATGAACCGTTATGTGCCTCTGCGGAGTGATCGGACGCTCTGGTCAGTTCACCCACCATTGAGTAGTTTAAGTGGTGACCGGACACTAGCCAATGTTCGGTCAGCACTGACCAAACGTGTCTAGTCATGAAAACTACTCTCTAGAACCTTACTGATGTTGACCGAACGCTAGCACCCAGCGTCCGGTCACTTTGGTGCTTAGCGTCCGGTCAGTAGCCAAAACCTGACCAGCGTCTGGTCAGCACTGATCGGACGCGTCCGATTAGGATTCTCCCTCTCTGGAACCTTACTAGAGTTGACCAGACTTTGGCGCTCAACGTCCGATCACTCACCTCTCAGCGTTCAGTCGCATCCAAATGACTTCACCTTGATCAAATGAACTGACCGGACTCTACACCAGCGTCTGGTCATACGAAAATCAGTGTCTGGTCAACATTTGACCCTCCATTCACTTCCAACTCGCAATCATATGTGAATGAAGTTTGCTCCAATTGATCTAAGGGCTATTTAGGAGCTACCTAGTGCTAGTTTTGACAAGTGTGCACCACACCTAACCTACTAGACTCACCTAGGTCAAGCTACCCATCCATACCCCCTTAATAGTATGGCCAAAGGAAAAACAAAGTCCTAAACTACTCTAAGTGTCTTTTCAACACCAAACGACACTTAGAACTAGTCCATCCTTAACCTTGTCATCCATCCTTTGAAAACAGAATCGATTTCCATCATAGGGGCATGACAACCATGATTACCCAATCAATTGCCATTACCATGACCTAACTTAATTGCATCTGCCAAACACTCGTTAGTCATAGTAATCTCATATTGTCTTTAATCACCAAAACCCAACTAGGGGCCTAGATACTTTTAAGCTCAAACCTACTTGGGACAAAAATGAAGTCCGCGCCAGCAAACAACATATGTGCCAATGGAACATTGAATTTCGCTACGCCTCTAGCATTGTTTGGATATTTCACTTCCAGCTGCATCAATTCCTCCTCCATCTTCTTATGTCCTGTGCCCTGAAGAGTGAACTAGATAGTGATATTGTTGTGGTGGTGATTAAACTTTCTATAGTTGTATTACCTTAATGTGCCCAAGATAGTGATAGTGGTCAAACATGATTGCAGAATGTCACACCCAATTTTAAGCACAAAATCGAGTGCACATCATATGTATGCTAGGATCAATTATTCATACATATGACGACATCATGATAGTATCATTGCATTGTTCAAGACTTAAACGTTAAAACTTCATTACAAAATGGCGCATGGGTCTAGAAGAAAATTACATAAACTTTATTGAAACTCTAGCGAAAAAGACTCCATCTTCGCAGGAAGGTTGACCAGGGGTAGCACCAGCCTAGTACACATCATCGGGGTCGAAGGCATCGTCTTCAATGTACTCCTCCTCGTCATCTCTAGCATCTGGGTGGGGTAGCAGGGGGACAAAGAGAAAGGGTGAGTACATTGAAATGTACTCCGCAAGCGTAGGAAAATATGACATGAGGCTTAAAGCAAGGATAGGCTAACTTTGTTTGACACCAGCACCTAAAGCAACACACCTATTACCTTAAATCCTTAAGCACCTATTTAACTAGGTGAGATCTGTATTCTCCTCAGAGAACCAAACCAACACTCGGATCCCATCCGAGCACCACACTTGGATTCCATCCAAGCTCCCAACTGAACCACCCATTCCCTTACCAAGGGAACCACCCAACCGAACCAGAGCCATCTAATCAAGAAGAAGTCCAGGCCGCTCTTGTCCATGAGCATGGCTGATATATCAGTTTTACACTCTGTAGAGGTTGAACACTTTCACCACGAGTCATGTTTTCCCCATCACGCTTCACACTACCTAGGTGCTTAGCGGGGTCACACTACAAGGCCTTTATAAAGCTCCTCCGAGACTATTTTACACCTTCACTAAGGTTTCTACCGCTAACAGTGGGTACCAACACCACTGCAGAAGCCCCCCTCTTGTGCCACACAAATCAACCCGATGTAGCATAACTTGGAGGAAACTAATTAATTAGCCGGGTCATACCATATTGACCTCGTGGCTGCGCTGGTAAGTCGGGTTACTTGTCCATGAACCGGTTCTTAGAATCCAAGCAGGAACGAGCACCAACCCAAGGAACCCCATCATGTATCAAAACCAAATAACCATCATACCAATCCGTCCATCCTGCTCGGATTCCCTATCACCATGTTACTACTAAAAGATTACCATCCCATATTCCATAAGCCATTAATCAATATTAAATTATATCATTCCCAACCCATCCATGACAGCAAGGCTAAGCATGACTTCTACCCATCCCAACTGGGTTACAAGGATTCAATTTAAGACAATGCATGCAACTAATGGTCTAACTAAACTAACTCAAAATAAAATAAATGTAGCAGCAAGTATGGTCAAGGACACTTGCCTTCAAAGTGGTTTGGATCAGGGTTGTTGAACTTCTAGCCCTAAAAGGTCACGGTGTCGGCACCTTCTGCGCACAAACAACAAGCATGGCCCACAAAAATAATTAAAAACAGTACACCGCAGCGCATCAAAATTTTATAAAAACATGTACTAAACAGTAGTGCTCGTTTTTATGATTGTGTGAGCACAAAAATCGCTTAAAACGGAGTTAAAACGAATAAGTTATGGCCTTCGGAAGACTAGGGACTAATCTGCGATTTCTGAAAACTTTATTCGTGAAATAGTCCTTCTTCCTTTGGAAGAGAATGACATGGTAGCCATGGAGGGGAGTTGCTGCAGCACTGTGCACATTGGGGAGGGTGCTCGCTCGGCCACGAGGGACCCATGATGGTGGGTCGGGCTGGGGCCCACGGCACAGCAGCCATGGCTGCTCGCAGGCAGCACGCGAGCACCGCACAGGCGTCGCACGAAGCGGTCATGGGAGGGCTGCGGGGCACGTGGAAAGGGGCCTGCCACGCGGCGGCGCAGGTCCAGGCTTGCAGCCCAAGGAGAAAGGTCACGGCCATGACTGGAGAAAGAAGAGCAAAGCTGGCCATGGTGGATGCTCGCAGGAGGGAAGGAAGATGAGACGGGAACGGGTCAAACGGCGACCGGTTCACTCAAATGAGTATACTATGGTGAAGAGAATGACGAGGGCTACCTCTTGGTGGTGATGGTTATGTCGGAACGCAATGGCTTCACCAGAAAAGCTCGCCGCAGAGTTCATCGGAAACCTAGCTTTTCTGAACTTCGACGTCCGATCTATAAGGCTACGAGTGACAGCTACGAAAAAGGGTTGTATTTTGGAAAGAGGGCGTCGAAGAGAACACTGGTGTCGGGGACCTAATACCGGGGTACCCTAGAAGGTGGAACCAATAACCACTGAACGTGAAAAACTTCTGGACGCATAAGGGCGCCGTTTCATCCCTTGTTCGAGTGACAAGAGTTTGGTTCCGCCTCGCCTGATGCCTTTGGGAGATAACTCTGCCTCGCCCGAGGGCTCAAGGTTAATCTCTGTCTCACCCGACGCCATTGGGATAGGCTCGGTCTCGCTCAAGGGCCAAGGGATAAACTCCATCTCGCCCGACGCCTTGAGGGCGGGCTCGGTCTCGCCCGAGGGCTGAGGGATAGATTCCGCCTCGCCCGACCCCAGAGGGGCGAGGTCGGTCTCACCCGAGAGATAGGAATTGGTCTCCATTTCGCCCGACGGCAAGGAATGAGTCTCACCTTGCTCCATATCTAAAGATTGGATTCATCCTACCTGACAACTTCTCCCCATTCCCTCAAGATGATAAGTACAGGGCAAGACAAGACGTTTGGGTCAACCATGGCTCCAAGGACCATACCCTGCGCCCTAGCAGGAAAAGTACTGCTAGGGGATGATAGGACAGGTGCTTTAGACCCTTTCGGGCGCCGCAGAGCCTGAAAGGTTGTACAGGTGCGTGCTCCTCGCCCTGTAGAGTTGTAGGCGCCGCCTTCAGCCCTGGGACACGCAACCCAATGAAGATATACGACAACCGCTATGCTCCAGAAAAGGATTTACTATCTCCATGAACGATGGATTTTTTGTCATCATGCTATGGACCCAAGGGAGCAGCGCCCGCTTCCCGACCCCTTAGGTCCGCCAAGTCAGAAGGCTTTGACCACAGCATTACACTGGATTCCGACCCCTCGTCCCTCCGACAAAGACTCACAAGAACCAGAAGGCATGCAGGGCAAGGCTAGGAGTGGCTGATAAGTCAAAACCACTGTACTACAGCCCATACCCTACGTAGGGCAACATTTTGTGATCAACCTGACATTCTACAGAGACATCGACAATATTGTAGGCACTTATCTTCCTTCGCACTCATCAGAATGAAGGAGGAGGATTGGGTAGACATGAGCCACAAGACTAAGTAGAGTATACATCCTAAACCCTCGCCCTTGTAAAAGCCACCCCCTTTCTCTATAAAAGGGGATGCGCTTCCTCCATCAGAGGGACGGACGCTTAAGACCGAACAATATGACACTTAGATAAACACAGTCAAGTGGCTTCGAACCTCTTGACATCCCTTCAGCCCTTCCATCAGAGACTTGGGACCAGTCCCTCTCTCGATCATTTGTATCCCTTACTACGAACTGTTCACGATGCTAATAACACGAGCAGCAACAAACTGGATGTAGGGACTTTTGGCCCAAACCAGTATAAATCTTGTGTCCTTTAGTGCACCATCCGAGCCTAACGCGCATTACTATATATTTTCATGTCGGTGCTTGTACGAAACACCGACAGTTGGCACGGCACGTAGGGGAGCTTACGCGTTCTAAATCAGGCCTCGGATGGCCACCCATGCAATCACCTAGGCCATGGGCGCACACGTGCGTTTCGGCAACCTAGATTTCATCATCACACTAGGAGGAGAGCAGGCGCTGACTCACTCAGCCGCCCCATCTCTCCCTTCCATCAACCTCCGTCGTCTTAGGCTTGAGGGCCCACCGGGCAACTCCCTAGGAGTCCAGTCACCAAGGGAGGCCTCTCACAACGCCACCCTGTGTCCGGAAGGGTCCGTTCGGAGTGCCCCAATGGCGTTTCTATTCGGTCTCCGCAATGCTGTGGCGACCGCTGGCCGCCTTTAGGCGCTACGTATGGTTCAGTCACCCACAGACATCGAGTTCGTGGGGGCGATTGAGCACGATACGGAGACCCTCTACGGGCTCCTCAACGAGGAGCCAGGATCATTCTCTAGCTCGGATTCCAGTAGGGGGAGCCACCACCCTTCCTGGGAATGCTTCATTACGTAGACCCCCAAGGGTCACGTCGAAAGTGTCTCCAGGGAAGAGGTCACCCCTATGAACAACCCTGATAGCAGATCTGGGGAAGAGATGATGGCCCCATCTCGCCTAAGGATGGAGCAGCTGAGGGCCCGTCAACAAGAGATCGATGAGGCCGAGCAGGGGCTCATCCGGGAGTACACGGACATCAATCGCGAGATTGAACGCCGCAAAGACGGGTGGCACACGCACGCCACGGCCCGCGCCGTACACCAGAGGATCCTCACCGACGATGGGACCCTTCCTCACTTTGCCTGAGCCAGCCAGAACATAGCCGCAGCAACCGCCTTGCTGCATGGCCTTCCGGAGGCCGCGACAGCCGAAGATCGCCGGGCCCACAGGGAGATTCGCACGTTGCTCGAGCGTGCAGCGGCGCAGCAGGCGAAAAGTTCATTGTCTCAATGATGCAAACCCGACACCAGCCAGCGCACCCCCTCAGTGCGTCCCACCAAGGACGTGTCCGTTCACCAAACACCGCCAGCCGGTAGGCAGCCCTCCGTCATCCTAGTACATCAACGCCTCAGCCATGGCCATGATGTACATAGCATCATCGACGCTTGGAGACGTGCCCACGGCGACGATGGAGAAGCAGCGCGCCATGGCTATCATCCCCGACGTGGCGGACGCTACGACAGCAATGAGGACCAAAGCCCAAGCCTCGGCCTGCCAGGCCCTCAGGCCTTCGGCCGACACATCCTCAACGCTGTGTTCCCCCTAAGGTATCGACCACCTACCAACATCCTTAAATATTTTGGTGAAACAAATCCCAGGCTTTGGCTCGAAGACTATTGGCTTGCATGTCAGGTCAGTGGTGCGAGTGATGACAATTTCATTATTCGCAATCTCCCGCTGTTCTTGGCCAATTCGGCGCGAGCATGGCTGGAGCACCTACCGTCCAATGCTATTCAGAGTTGGGCGGATTTGATGGAGATCTTCGTGGGCAACTTCCAGGGCACGTGCAAATGCCCTGGAAACCCATGGGACCTCAAAAACTGCCGCCAGAAGGCCGATGAAACCCTTCGCAGGTACTGTGGGGGTATTAACCCCTATACCCTTATGGCTAAGCTTGGGCTGGCTCGGATCGATGGGTTTTGGTTCACCCGAGAGACGACGTGCGGCCTAGTTAACCTGATCGGAGTCCCATACAAGGAATCAAGACGGATTTGGCGACCAAGCAGGATCCTGGTCGGTTAGAATAGGAATCCTTATCCGGCCACATATGGCAATTGTAACTGACTAGGATTAGTTTCCAGATCTGTAACCCTGACCCCCGGACTATATAAGGCAGGCAGGGGACCCCTCTAAAAATCATCTATTGACATACAGCAATACCAATCAAACGCAGGACGTAGGTATTACGCCTTCTTGGTGGCTGAACCTGGATAAAACCTCGTGTCTGTCTTGCGTCACCATCTTGTTTAGGGCTTGCGCATCTGTCTGCCGATAATCTACTACCTTGGGCATACCCCTAGGTAGACTGCCGACCTTATTTCGTCGACAGTGGCACACCAGGTAGGGGGTGTGCGTACTGCTCTCCAAGCAAACAAGATGGTCATCATCTCTGGCTCCATGGCTACGCCCAACGGCCTCACGTTCACTATCGGCCAGATCACCTAGACCACTGGCTCCAACGACTCCATCGCCGTGGCCACGGAGGAGGCGTGGAATCAACCTGCGCCGACTACTACTTCACCTGCATCGGCTATGGCTCTGACCACGGTGAACACAGCTCCGACCACAACAAACACGGCATGGACCACGGTGAACAAGGCTCCGACCATGACGGATACGGCTCCAACCACGATGGATCTGGCTTTGACCATGGAACATCTGGCTCCGACCACGCCTACAGCCACGCCGACAACCCGTCATCCACTTCCCCGCTACAGGGGGAAGCAGATCGACAACACTGACCTGCTCAACTCCATCGATCGGCTTGGCATCAAACTCGCTGAAACCCTAGCTCTGGTAAGTATGATTCAAAGCCAACCTAATGAGCAGGTAACCGCGCCCCACAATAGATCTACCCGACCAGCTCGGACCAGTCGTCCTGTATGACTTGGAACAGATCTTGTGGTCGCATCTACTCCTGAGGGGCGCTTTGCTTGTCGCCAGCCAGCCTTCGCGATGGATCTCTGACTCGGCAAGTATGAAGCCCCGACAGAGAACCACTGGGTCTAGCCCTACGGCCTGCAAAACACTGCCTCCAGCTACGCGTACAACCTACAATGCCGCTCGAATCTGTGTCCTATACACCGATCTTGGCCGAAGCCATGCAACCTCATCAACATGGTCCGGATTGAAGATTATCAGGAAGGATCCATCCACACAGTCCGAGAAGGCGACTCTAGCTCCCCATCCGGCATTGCATCCAATGCATCTGTCTACACCGAGCTTCAGCCTCACGAAGATGAAGGCGTCAAATACGATCTAGATCTACCAGACCATGCCCTGGGTTTCCCCCAATTTCCGTCTTTCCCGCCAAGACGAGGGGATTTGATCCATGTTGTCAGCAATGACGAGCCGCTAGCGGTTGGCGAAATAGAACAAGAAAAGACTGCACGCGAAGCACGCAATATTAACCAGTTTAATCACTGACAAATCGAAGCTGAAGCAGACCAGGAGGCACGATGCATAAGGGTCCAGCCATGTGACCTCAACAATGCTTTCGACAGGGTGGGGGACAAACAAGTCTTCAAGACCCTAAGCGCCAACGTAGCTGTCGCCATGGTGACAATGCAGCGGCTGCCCAACACTCCCGAGACCCAAGCAGTCCGTGATGACATACAAGCTTATCTGATGGCTGCTATGGCTTAGACCGCAGAGATGAATCAAGCCCGGGCTCCATCCATTTCCGTCGAATCAAGCCACAGCCACCAATACTCAAGTCGCTCACAGCCACTCAACCAACGTGGCTCGCGCAACAATGACCCATCGGAAAACCGTCAAGGCGGAAACGGTGGTCATGATGGTGGTCGAGACGACAACCGCCGCCGGGAGGATAACCACCACGACATTCGAGGTGATAACCGCCGAGATAACCGCGACAATCGCCGTGATAACCACGGTCGTAGAGCTAATCCAGATGGCAATCGAGATCGCCACGATGGCAATAACGATCTCCACCATTACCTCGGTGGACGTGATCTGCATGCTCGCATCAACCAGAGAGCCAACGATCGAGCATCCTACGAAAGCCATCGCCGTATGGAGTTTGACACCACCCACAGCCCGCCGGGCCTGAAGCAGTTCACTCCACACCTTCGCCAAGTCATATGGCCCAAGAATTTCAAGCTCGAGAAACTTCAGAAGTACGACGGCAAGGAAAACCCTGAATTATGGGTCATGCTCTACAAAACTGCGTGCCGATCAGCCATGGCTGATGAGCACGTCATGTCTAACTACTTCCTAGTTGCTGTTGGTCATGCAGGTCACCAATGGCTGGTTAGCTTGCTGGCAAACTATTTTGATTCTTGGTAGGAGCTCAAGCAGGCCTTCATCGATAATTTCATCGCTACTTGTGAACAACCCGGCAACAAGTACGATCTACAACGGATCCAAGATCGGAAAGATGAACCACTGCGCGAGTACATTCGGCGTTACTTGGAGATGCGCATCAAGGTCCCATCAGTCTCCGACAACGAAGCAATCAAGGCTTTCGTCACTGGCCTCCGCTTCCACGACGCCCTAAGAGACAAGCTCCTCTAGAAGAGACCTGAATCAGTCACAGTGCTCTTGGCCACCGATAAGAAATATGCGGACGCTGACGACGCTAAAAAGATAATTGTTGAAGAAGTAGCAAGGGTTCCACGCTCCGACCACCCTCCACACCGCGATGATTACCGCAGCAATCATGGTCGAAACAACAATTTTGACCGCCGCAACCAGCGCAACGACTCCCGCGACCACCGTGACCAATGTAATCAGCGACGCAACCGTCATGACGATTATAGGAGCAAGCGTGCTCGGGAAGACGACGGCGAGGTCAATACCGTGAAAAAGGGCGGCGGACGTCATAACTACGAGGACGACTACGCCAAAGCATTGAAGGGGCCCTGCCAGCTCCATCCTAAGTCGAACCACACCATGGAGAATTGCCGTGTCCTCATGACTATCTACATGCATCAACAGGCTCCGGATACGTCCGACAAGCCTAACGACGCAGGGGAACAGCGCAACGACGACAATGCAGACCCTCATCATAAATATGTCAAGCCAACTAATCGCATGCACACCATCATCGGTGGTAAGGTGTCCATTGAGACCAAACGAGAACGCAAGCTGCTCGCTCGCACTTGCTTGAACATGGCAAACACCGACAACCTTCTCACCGATCTGTGGCTTCCTCCGTGGTCTCACCGTGAAATCTACTTCAGCAGGAAGGACCAATGGGCCGCCATACCTGAGCTAGGGCGTTTTCCCCTGGTCCTTGATCCTTGTATCAACAAGGTTCAGTTCGATAGGGTACTGATCGATGGCGGCAGCTCCATTGATATACTGTTCAAGAATAGCCTGCCCGCTCTGAAAATAGCCTAGGCGGACCTGAAGCCATACGAGGCATAGTTCTGGGGCGTTCTCCCCGGACAGAGCTCTACACCTCTCGGGCAGATCACGCTACCTGTGTAATTTGGGACTCCAGACCACTTCCGCACCGACTACATCAACTTCATGGTCGCTGACTTCGACGGCACCTACCATGCTATTCTTGGTCGACCGTCGCTCACCAAGTTCATGGCCATACCTCATTATAGGTATCTGGTGCTCAAGATGCCTACCGAGAAAGGAGTTTTAACCCTCAGGGGCAACATATACATAGCTTATACCTACGAGGACGACAGCTTCAAAATAGCAAAGGCCCATGACCTCTCCATTCGCATGGCCGAGACCATGCTCAACGCTAAGAAGACCTCAGCCGACCACCTGGAGATCCTAGAGCTCGAGGCTCCGCGCAAGAACATCAGGTCCAAGGAGCACAAGACGATCCAGCTGGTCGATGGCGATCCCAGCAAAATGGCCCTCATCGGGGTCAACCTGGATCCCAAATAGGAAGACACGCTCGTCAGGTTCTTAAGGAGCAACGTGGATGTGTTTGCATGGAAACCTTCCAACATGCCTGGTGTACCTCGGAACTTGATCGAGCACTCCTTAAATGTCAACAGCAAGGCCAAACCAATCAAGCAGAAGCTACGACGGTTCGCTCGTGACAAAAAGGAGGCGATTAGGGTAGAAGTTACATGGCTTTTGGCAGCCGGATTTATCAAAGAAGTGTATCATCCGGAATTGTTAGCCAACCCGGTTCTTGTATGCAAAAAGAATAATGAATAGAGAATGTGCGTTGATTACACTGATCTCAACAAACACTGCCCTAAGGACCCCTTCGGCTTACCTCGCATAGACGAGGTCGTAGATTCAACCACCGGTTGCGAGCTGCTTTCCTTTCTCGATTGCTGCTCTGGTTATCACCAGATCGCTCTCAAAAAGGGCGACCAGATCAAGACATCTTTCATCATGCCTTTTGGCGCCTACTGCTACACGACTATGTCATTTGGGCTCAAAAACGCCGGGGCTACCTACCAACGCGCTATACAGTCCTACTTCAACGACGAGATAAAAGACAGCCTCGTCGAGGCTTATGTCGACGATGTAGTTGTCAAAACCAAGGAAGCACATACCCTTGTTCACAACCTGAAACGCACCTTTGCAGCCCTCAATACGTTCCAATGGAAATTAAACCCAAAGAAGTGCATCTTTGGCGTCCCTTTCGGCATACTGCTCGGCAACATCGTCAGTTACGAAGGCATACGCCCTAACCTAGAGAAAGTTAAAGCTGTCTTAGACATGAAGCCTCCAAAAAAAGGTGAAAGATGTCCAGAAGCTTACCAGATGCATGGCCGCTTTAAGCCGCTTCATATCAAGATTAGGAGAAAAAGGGCTACCATTCTTCAAACTGCTCAAAGCTTCCGAGAAGTTCAAGAGGTCGGAGGAAGCAGACGCTGCCTTCACGTAGCTAAAACATTATCTCACATCACCCCCGGTACTTACTGCTCCCAGAGAAGACGAAACTCTCCTACTTTACATTGCGGCAACCGATCAGGTGGTCTCCACTACGATGGTGGTCGAGCACGATGAGCCGGGCCACGCCTATAAGGTACAGCGGCCAATTTATTTCATTAGTGAGGTACTCAACGAATCCAAGACCAGGTACCCACAGATTCAAAAACTGCTCTACGCCATACTGATAACATCCCGAAAGTTGAGACATTACTTCGATGGATATCGTGTGGTGGTCATGACCGAGTATCCTTTGGGGGACATCATTCGTAATAAGGATGCGAACGGGCGCATCGTCAAATGGGCAATGGAGCTATGCCCCTTTTCCTTGGAATTCGCAAACCGTACTACAATCAAGTCTCAGGCACTCGCTGATTTCATCGTCGAGTGGACAGACTTAAGTACGCCTGCCTCTCCGGGATCCAATGAATATTGAATGATGTACTTCGACGGTTCTCTTAACATTGACGGTGCGGGAGCAGGAGTTCTTTTCGTGTCACCATCCAAGGAGCAGCTCCGGTACGTCCTCAGGATTTATTTCCCAGCATCTAATAACGCCGTCGAGTATGAAGCATGCCTGCATGGTTTACGCATTGCGGTTGAGCTTGGTGTTAAACGTCTCTATGTCTATGGAGACTCGGCTCGGGTCATCAACCAACTCAATAAGGACTGGGATACGACCAGCAAAAAGATGGACGCATACTGCAAATTGATAAGAAAGCTGGAAGGCAGGTTCTATGGCATCGAGTACATACACGTGGTCTAGGACAAGAACTAGGCAGCGGATGCGTTGTCAAAGTTAGGATCATCCCGAGCCAAAATCCCACATGGCGTATTCGTCCAAGACCTGTTCACGCCTTCCATTGAAGACGAAGAGTCTACGGTCGACAATGCTCTAGACCAGCAATTAGTGGCTACGGTTCCGGCGCCAAGCACAACCGAGCCGTTTCCGACCACTCATGAGCTAGACTGGAGAGCACCTTTCAACAAGTACTTAACAGATGGTAGCGGTCATACTGATCGAACAGAAAATGAGCATCTGATGCGTCGCAGTAAGCAGTATCTGCTCGTCGATGCCAAGTTATGGCGCAAAAACGCAAAGGAGGAAATCTTGATGAAGTGTATAACCTAGGAGGAAGGTGAGCATCTCCTGGACCAAATCCACTCTGGCCCCTGCGGCAACCACGCAGCCTCAAGAACACTGGTTGGTAAGGCTTTCCGAGCAGGGTTCTATTGGCCGTCAGCAGCAGCCGACGCGGAGAAGCTAGTCCGCCGCTGTGAGGGTTGTCAGTTCTTCGCCAAGAGAATCCATGTACCAGCACATGAGATCCAGACGATCCCAGCCTCTTGGCCCTTCGCATGCTGGGGACTAGACATGATCGAGCCTTTCAAACCAGCTCCTGGTAAATTTACATGCGTCTTCGTGTTAATTGACAAATTTTCTAAGTGGATAGAATCCATGCCTCTGGTATGGGCATCCTCAGAGAAGGCTATCACGTTCCTCGACCAGGTCATCCACCATTTCGGCGTACCCAACAGCATCATTACTGATCTGGGTACTCAATTCACCGGGAACAGTTTTTGGGACTTCTGCGATGAAAGGAGCATAGTAGTAAAATACGTCTCGATGGCGCACCCTAGAGCTAATGGACAAGTCGAGCGGGCAAATGGCATGATCTTGGATGCACTAAAGAAGAGGATGTACAGAGAAAACAACAAAGCTCCTGGAAGATGGCTCAAGGAGTTACCAGTCGTGGTTTGGGGCCTTCGAACTTAGCCCAGTCGTAACACCGGCGTCTCACCATACTTTATGGTTTACGGCGCTGAGGCAGTCCTCCCGCCAGATATAGCTTTCAGATCAGCACGGGTAGAGAACTTCGATAAGGGAAAGGTCAATGAAGTACGAGAGCTAGAAGTCAACAGCGTAGAGGAGAAAAGGCTCGATTCTTGTGTATGCACGGCCAAGTACCTTGCTATTTTGCGCAGGTACTACAACAGGAACATTAAAGAGCATTTCTTCGTGGTCGGGGACTTAGTCCTGAAGTGGAAGATGAACCAGGCTGGTGTCCACAAACTCGCAACCCCATGGGAGGGACCCTTCATTATCAAGGAAGTCACATGTCCAACATCTTATAGGTTAGCTCACCTGGATGGCATGGACGTACCAAACTCGTGGCATATCGACAAGCTTAGACGTTTCTATGCTTAACTACTGAGATATGTACTCCACTTGTATTTTTGATTTACTTCAATAAAGCAATTATGATTTCTCCGACCACTCTAATGTGTCACTCCGAATTTTATGGTTACTCTAACTTAGCCAGTACAAGCCGACCACCACTCCTACGGTTTTCAGAGCAGGCCTTGTCTCCGGTTCCTCCCAACACATGCACGGGATCCGCTCTCTATGTTATGGGTGATCGGCAGGTCCCCCCTGGTTTGACTTGTCCGCGTCCACGTGTGCATAGGTCACGGTACCTCACACTTTGACCACATGCCAAACTAGGTCCGCACAAACTCTCCGGGATGATGTGTCGAGCAAAACGGTACAGCTAAACAGAACGTTAACACGTTCTCACTTAGTTACGCCAACAAAAAGTTTCAAGCTTAAATACGTTTTGTACAAAGCAAACAAGCTTATAATGATATATAGTTATGTTATTACAAGCTTGCTTAAAGAGGCTCAAGTTTACAATAACACAACTATGTCCTCCTTCTACAGCTCTAAGTCTATTACATCGGCTGGTCGGGGAGCATGGCATTTACTGCTCGCCGCCTCTGATACCCTACTCGAGTCTCGGGGACTCTTGCGCTTGTCAAGCTGAAGGGGATGGCCCCGCCGGTGCCTGGCTGGTCGAGACCGCAGGCCTCGTTGGTTGGCTTGCAGCTGATGGCATTTCCAGCTGACTTGTCGATGGCATCCCCTGTACAGGTGCTGTCCCACCTCCACACAGGTTAATATCGCCAATTATCTTCAACGACAAGTCTAGCTAGGCCGTCCGAAGCTCTTCTGCCTTGTCTGGGTCTACCTCCTTCGGGTACCCAGCCTCCAGGTGCTTGAGATCAATCAGGGGGTAGTGGGCACGCACCATGCTTAGTACATGGGCACCCGTGTACTCACTTGCCTCCTTCACGAACTCTTGGAACCATCCCCACGCCTGTCTGCATCTCTCGACCAGTCCCAGCTAGGGCGTCCTTAGCTCTTCCTCTATGAGCACTGGGTTGATAACGTCGAGGACGGGCACAATGCCAGCTGCCATTTCTTGGCACCGATTGTTCCATGTGTCCCGCTCCTCGGTGGCCTTGAGGCATCGTGATTTCCAGTTGTCACGCTCTTTGATCACAGCCTCTAGGTGCCTCTTAGCATTGACTTTCAAAATTGAACGCAGTACAAGACACCAAATGTGATGACATGACAAGGCAAGGTGGATGACAGAATGAGAAAGGTAATCTGGAATACTTACTTTTCAGGTCATCCTTCATTTTGGTGGTGTGGTCTTGGAGTTCAGACTGGCTGCGTGCCATTTTCTCGTTGTCCTCCTTCAGACAACCACATTCTACAGTCACACGGCTATTTTCCCCTTGGAGGCGGGTCACTTCAGCTTCTAAACCTGCATTACAGTTGTTACTGCCAAGAACACAATAACACAAGTCCTGCACTTGCTATGATAAGGTGAAAACTTACTTGTTTTCTCCCGCTCTTTGTTATTGAGCTGGCCGACCAGGTTTTGGTTCTATGCTTCTCGGTCTGTCCTCTCCTGGTCTACGGCTTCAAGTTGGCACTGCAAGCATTCCACTTCGGCCGCTAGCTCCTTATTGGTCGCCATGATTCCTTCAATCTGGTTGAAGCATCTTTTTCAGTATTTTGCAGTTTTCATCAAGTCCAGCATACAGACAAGCTAAGTCAGACAGTTCAACTACATAATAGGGTCAAGGATTCAGGCCAAATATACCTGGACTTCTGTCACTAGACGCTTGGCCACCCGTTCAACTCTTAGGGTCTCTTTGACCTCTGGGATTTCTTCGTCCATAACCCATTCGTTGTTCCGATAGCGCAACACATATACATGTTGTCACCTATCTTGGGGACGGCCCAGGACCTCTTCTACTTCTTCCTCTTCAGCCTCCTATTCAGGAGGCGGCGCTGGTCTGGAGTCTGCAGACCCCATGACTACCAGGGCTTTTCCACGAGCCGTCGCGCTGGCAAGAACGCTCTGGGCCACTTCTGGCTGCTGCTCCTCGGCTAGATCTAGCTCCCTTGGCGCCTTGGTATCCGCCTCAGCAGGGTTCATGCTCGGAGCACTTGTACTCTGCTCGGCTATCTTCTCGACCAGCCGCTCGGGGACCGGTGTCTGGTCGCCCACCTGCTGAGGTCCAGGCGGAGTGCCTACTACAGGCTCCTCCACGGCTGGCTGCTAGGCAGTTTGTCCCACCATTGCTGGCGAAGATGTGCCACACCCGGCTAGCTGGTCGAGGTTCTCGGTGGATGCCGATATAATATATCAGATACAATTTCAGACGATAATAGTATCCAATGCAAATTACAAGCTTACATCAAAGATATAGATACTTACAGCTTCGATTTGCGGAATGACGTGGCAAAGGAGCGTCTCCTCGACCGCCCCTGCTCCGCGTGCTCGGCAGGTTCCACCGGGTCTTTTCCCACCTCCGGTACAGGCATCGGGGTTTGATGGTCGATGTTTCCCTCGCTTGTCCTCTATATTGCAGTGGTCTGGGACGCGACCACTGCTGGCACGGAGGCGCCACCCTGCTCCGACGACCCCATTTGCCTCCTCCTCTTTCGAGGGACAAGCCGGATGATGTCTGCATCCTCTGCTTCATCATCCGACAGGGGGAAGATGGCTTGGCATCGTTTGCTGGCCGTCGGACGCTTGCCAGCGGCTCTGGTTGATGCGTCCTCCACAGTCTTGAGGGCTGCCCAGTGGACGTTGTCGGTCCTGGCACTAGTCTAGGCCACTGGGTCGGCAGCTTGTGGCCAATCTACACTGGGGGGAGGCGACACGAACACTGTTGCCCGGTCATGACCATTCCACTGAGGCACAAAGAGGGGACAACAGTCAATTTATGGTTACAACAAAACTCTACAATTAAAAGGAGGCCTCATTTACCTTTGGGGGAGGTCGAGCCAGCTTGAAGGCGTGCTCGATGTCGTTTAGCCTGACGTAATTGGGATCGGCCAGGTTTAAGAGCTCCCCAATCCTGGCCTTGATTTCCATCTTGTCGAGCGGCTCCTTCCTGGTCCTTGTCAGATTGGCACTCCCCTGGTACTCGAAGCCTGGATGAACCCTCTTCTGGCAGGGCTAGATCCTTCGGCTGATGAAGTTTCTAACCACACTTGGGCCATCTAGCTTCCCCCATGGGATCATCTTGAGCAGTTCGGCGATCTGCTCTAGGTTCTTGGGCTTCTCTGTCCAGCTATTCTTCTTCTCTGGAATCAGTCCCACATCACATAGGGTGATGGTGTTTAGCTCTTCACGGATGTAGAACCACTTCTTGTACCACTCATCTAGTGAGGTGTTCCAGGGGCAGTGCAAGTATTGTGCTTTCATGCCGTCGCGCAGATTCAGGTAGACGCCTCTGGCTATCTTCGAGCCACCGCTCCCTTTCTTCCGAAGACAGAACATGTGGCAAAAGAGGTCGAAATGGGGCTGGAAGCCACCATAAGACTCGCAGAGATGGATGAAGGTGGAGATAAGGAGAATCGAGTTGGGATGCAGATTGCAAACCCCAATCTCATAGTACAAGCAGAGACCCTAAAGGAAAGGGTGCACTAGAATCCTAAAACCCTGTTTGAAGAAGTCTTCAAAAACCACAATCTCACCTGGTTGTGGATCAGGGAAGCTTTCTCCTTCCGGCGCACGACATCCCGCGAGTGCCTTGTTGTGGAGCACTCCCATGGCGACGAGGTCCTCGATGGTCTGCTCATTGCTCTGCGATTTCCACCATTCCTTCGCCATGACCCCACCTTTCTTCTGGGCGTCTCTCTTCGCCATTAGTCCGTCCTTACTAAGGGGGTGGATGCAGGATGGCGAGGGGATTGGCGATGATTTTCGGAGGAATTGGGTTCGGTAGGAGGAAGAAGAAGGTTGCAGCAGCGGATGACAGTGGGGAACGGTGTGAGTAACTTACCAGATCTACAATATATAAAACAAAGAGCCTCGTCGTTTCGTTCACCCAAGAATATTGGGAGTAGTGCGCACGCGCCATAGACGGTTGTTCACACAACCTCGAAATCTGCGCCAATAAACGTGCTCCTTCATTACCAGTGTACGCGCCTCTTCGTTGATAGTGTAAGAGGGCCCACACTGACACACCTCAATACAGGTGTCAACCGACTGTTTGCCAGAAAAGAGTAAGAAGACAGAATGATGTACTATACCCATTTGTTTTTTTGACTAGATGTGTTAGACTGGACTTGGTAGAGAATAGAGACAAATAAATACACCAAATAATAGTACAAGCAGCGCACACGATCGTGGATTTGCCCTGAC
Source organism: Miscanthus floridulus (assembly GCF_019320115.1). Lineage (NCBI taxonomy): Eukaryota > Viridiplantae > Streptophyta > Magnoliopsida > Poales > Poaceae > Miscanthus > Miscanthus floridulus. The sequence continues at coordinate 37,279,433 of NC_089583.1, forward strand.
CACTACTGTGCTCGGGGACTGCCCAGACCACTCTCGTGCTCGGTGACTGCTCCGACCATTGTCGTGCCCGGGGACTGTTGCAACCATTACCGTACTCAGGAACTGTTATGACCATTGCTGTGCTCGGGGACTCTCCCGACCACTTCTTGGAAGTTTTGCTCTCCTTGGCTACATGTGATTTGTACTCACATACAGTTAAGAGACATTCCTTTAGACCTTGCTACAAGGCTCATACTTTACCTTTCAGCAAGCTCGGGGACTACGTTGGTACGATGCACTTGCCGGTGCATCTTGTTTTGCCTGTACGGCAATTGGATTTTTAACGTCGGTGGAAATTCTTTTTAGACCCTGGCACCATGTGCCTACGTCACCTACTACCAGGCTCGGGGACTAAGTAGGCGCACTTCACCTTGCGGTGAATGTGTTTGTTTACAAGACCCCTATGCTTTGAATAATTGTAAGGATTAATAATATGCTCAGGGACTGCCCCGACCGCTGCTTGAATAATGGTTCTCCTTAGCTACATGTGATTTGTACTCACATACAGTTAAGAGACATTCCTTTAGACCTTGCTACAAGGCTCATATTTCGCCTTCCAGCAAGCTCGAGGACTACGTCGATACGATACACCTGCCGGTGCATCTCGTTTTGCCTGTACGGCAATTCGGTTTTCAACTAAACTAGGAATTTCTTTTGAGACCCTGGCACCACGTGCCTACATCACCTACTACCAGGCTCGGGGACTAAGTGGGCACACTTCACCTTGCGATGAATGTGTTTGTTTTTCGACCCCTACACTTCTGATGTTCAAGGACGCTATGCTTCAAGACCACTTACATTTCTTTTCAGAAATACAAGTGGGCGCACTTCTCAGGACAGAAATCTTTTTCTTTTTTCTTAAGAGCACCATACATTCTTCGGACAACCTACTTCTCCAGTGATGACAGTGGTCAGAAGCATCAAGGACTCAAGCCTCACTTGTTGAAGAAGGTTAAAATGGCGTGTCACAGCATAATACATGATGCTCGGAGACTAGCTGTGGGGGTATTTACCCCTATACCCTTACGGCTAAGCTTGGGCTGGCTCGGATCGATGGGTTTAGGTTCACCCGAGAGATGACGTGCGGCCCAGTTAACCTGATCGAAGTCCCATACAAGGAATCAAGATGGATTTGGCGACCAAGCAGGATCCTGGTCAGTTAGAATAGGAATCCTTATCCGGCCACATATGGCAATTGTAACTGACTAGGATTAGTTTCCAGATCTGTAACCCTGACCCCGGACTATATAAGGTGGGCAGGGGACCCCTCTAAAAATCATCTATTGACATATAGCAATACCAATCAGACGCAGGACGTAGGTATTACGCCTTCTTGGCGGCCGAACCTGGATAAAACCTCGTGTCTATCTTGCGTCACCGTCTTGTTTAGGGCTTGCGTATCTGTCTGCCGATAATCTACTACCTTGGGCATACCCCTAGGTAGAATGTCGACCTTATTTCGTTGACAGGTACATTTAGCGCTTCTCTCGACAGTGCAACGAGCTCCCTAACATTGCCAACACCGACATGATAGCAGCCTTTTTGTCCAGAACAACCTGCGAATCCCTAGTCCACAAGTTAGGACGTAGGGGCCCGCAAACTACCAAGGAACTCCTGGACATCGCCACCAGTCATGCCTCTGGAGAGGAGGCGGTCGGAGCCATCTTTGATCGCTCCGATGGAAAGATGAGGCGGGATGAGGACGCCGATGAAGGCGCCTCCAACCGTCCCACCAAAAAAAATAAGAAGCAACGGCGTGACAACTCGCTCGTGGCCACTGCTGACTGCAAAGGTGGCCAAAAGCCCATAGAAGGCACTCCAAACCACTTCAAGAAAATGCTCAAGGGGCCTTGCCCAAACCACGCCTTCCCAGCCAAGCATCTATACAAGGATTGCGGTCTCATGCGCAAATACTTGGCCGGGGGCCTCAACAAAGGGGAGCAGGGGAAGGAACCTATTCCCGCCATAGACAATGTAGAGGAGAAGGACGATGCCTTCCCAACACCAACCAGCGCCCTCATGATCTTCGGAGGATCAATGGCCTATGACTCCAGGCGCCGCCAGAAGGTCGCGTGTCGCGAGGTCTATACCGCTGGACCAGCCACGCCAGCCTTCCTCCGGTGGTCGGAATCCACCATAATCTTTGATCGGACCGACCATCCGGATGCCATCCCACACCCAGGAAGGTACCCACTTGTTGTCGATCCGATCATCGGTCCAAAGCGGCTCACCAAAGTACTGATGGATGGGGGCAGCGGCCACAACATCATGTACGCCAAAACGCTCGACAAGATGGGCGATGACCGAATGAACCTCCATCCCATCTGAGCACCTTTCCATGGCGTTGTGCCTGGTAGGCAAGCCGTACCACTGGGGCAGATCGACCTGCCTGTCACTTTTGGGGATCGATCCAATTACTGGACTGAGACCCTCACCTTCGATGTAGTGGGGTTCCCGGGGACTTTCCACGCCATCCTGGGGTGACCATGCTACGCAAAGTTCATGGTCGTTCCCAATTATATGTACCTAAAGCTAAAGATGTCGGGTCCCCATGGGGTCATCACCATCGGCACCTCCTTCTAGCGCGCTTATGAGTGTGAGGTCGAATGCTGCGGACACGCATCCGCAGTCATCGCCTCCGAAGAGCTCACCACCCTTAGGGAGAAGGTCGTCGAAGAGGCACCCGACGCAAAGAAATGAACTGGGTCGTTTGAATCAGCAGAAGGCTCCAGGGAGGTCCTCTTGGATCCTAGCAGCTCTGAGGGCAAAAAAGTCTGTATCGGGACCGCGCTCTCCTCCAAATAGGAAAGCGCGCTCGTCGACTTCCTCCGCGCCAACAAAGACATCTTTGCGTGGAAACCCTCGGATATGCTAGGCATCCCGAGGGAGGTCGCCGAGCATACTCTCTAGATCCTCCCGGGCTCCAAGCCGGTAAAACAACGCCTGCGCCGCTTCAACAAGGAGAAACGCAGGGCCATCGGCGAGGAGATAGCCAAACTACTGGCCACAGGATTCATTAAGGAAGTATACCACCCAGAGTGGTTAGCAAATCCTGTTCTTGTCCAAAAAAAGAGTGGAAAATGGAGAATGTGTGTTGATTATACTAGCCTCAACAAAGCGTGTCCAAAGGATCTGTTTCCTTTGCCACGAATAGACCAAATAGTTGATTCCACCTTGGGGTGCGAAACCCTCTGCTTCCTTGACGCATACTCTGGCTACCATCAAATCATGATAAAAGAGTCCGACCAGCTCGCGACATCTTTTATCACCCCCTTCGGATCGTTTTGCTACGTTTCAATGCCATTCGGTTTGAAGAATGCTAGGGCAACGTACCAGCGCTGTATGCTCAATTGCTTTGGAGACCTCATCGGGCGAACCATTGAGGCCTATGTCGATGACATCGTAGTCAAAACCAAACGAGCAAACCACCTTGTCGCCGACCTTGAGCAAACCTTTGTGAAACTCTGGGCAAATGGCATCAAACTCAATCCCGAAAAATGTGTTTTTAGGGTCCCGAGGGGCATGCTGCTCGGCTTCATCATCTCCGAGCATGGCATCGAAGCCAACCCAGAGAAGATATCAGCCATCACAAGGATGGGCCTGATCCAAAACATAAAGGGGGTTCAGTGGATCATAGGGTGCCTCGCCGCCCTCAGCCGATTCATTTCACGCCTCGGCGAATGAGGACTCCTCCCTTTATCGACTCCTAAAGAAAGCTGACCGCTTCGAATGGACGACCGAGGCTCAGGAGGCGCTTGACATGGTTAAGCGATTTCTAACTAAACCACCGGTCTTAGTTCCTCCATGCAACGGAGAATCCCTCCTACTGTATATATCGACCACCACCCAAGTGGTCAGCTCTGCCTTAGTAGTAGAGCGAGAGGAAGAGGGGCATGCCTTCAAGGTGCAGCGCCCTGTGTATTTCATCAGCGAGGTGTTATCTGACTCCAAAACCCGCTACTCCCAAATCCAGAAACTGCACTACGCCGTCCTCATCGCCAAAAGGAAGCTACGCCACTACTCTGAGTCACACCCCGTGACAGTAGTGACATCGTTCCCCCTTGGCAAGGTCATCCATAGCCATGACGCTATGGGAAGAACTGCAAAGTGGGCACTTGAGCTGATGGATCAGGGCATTTCCTATGCTCCCCGAACAGCGATCAAATCTTAGGTACTAGCTGACTTCATCGCGGAGTGGACCGAGGTCCAGATGCCACCAGTGGCCATCGATCAAGAGTACTAGATAATGTGCTTCGACGGATCGCTGATGAAGAAGGGCACCGGAGCAGGACTAGTCTTTGTATCTCCCCTCGGGGTCCACATGAGGTACATGCTTCGGCTCCATTTTCCCTCGTCAAACAATACGGCAGAATACGAAGCGCTCATCAACGGCCTACGAATCGCCATCAAGCTGGGCATCCGATGCCTCGACGTCAGGGGCGACTCTCAGCTAGTCGTCAACCAGGTCATGAAAGAGTCATGTTGCCACGATGCCAAGATGGAGGCATACTATCAAGAAGTCCGATGGCTGGAGGACAAATTCGATGGCCTCGAACTCAATCACATCCCCAGGTGCCTCAATGAAGCAGCCGACATGCTCATAAAAGCAGCATCTGGCCGAGAGCCAGTCCCAACTGGCGTCTTTGCCAGTGACCAACACAAACCCTCGATACGCTACGCGGGGTCAGAACAAGCCAACGATGGCCCTTCTAGTTCGACCCTAGGGGCCGATCAGCCAACTGCTCCGCCTGACCTCGAGGTCATGGAGCTTGAAGAGGACCCAGTAGTGGAGTCCGACCCTCTCGATGACTGGAGAACACTTTACCTCGACTACCTCCTCCACGACACACTACCAGTAGACAAGACGGAAGCCCAATGGCTCGCACGACACGCCAAGTCCTTCGTTCTTGTAGAAGGCGAACTCTACAAACGGAGTCACAGCGGGATTTTGCAACTCTGTATCCCTGGCAAACAGGGAAAACTCCTGCTAAGCGACATCCACGGTGGAGTCTACGGTCATCATGCCGCACCAAGAACCTTGGATGGGAATGCATTCCGACAAGGTTTCTACTAGCCCACCGCAGTAGCCGATGCCGAGCAAATTGTACGCACCTGCGAAGGGTGCCAGTACTATGCTCGGCAAACACACCTCCCAGCCCAGGCTCTCCAGATGATCCCCATCATGTGGCCCTTTGTGGTCTGGGGGCTTGACCTAGTTGGGCCGCTCAAAAAGGCGCTCGGGGGCTTTACCCACCTGCTTGTCACCATAGACAAGTTTACAAAATGGATTGAAGCTCGACCAATAACCACGATCAAATCTGAGCAAGCCATGCTATTCTTCCTCGACATCGTCCATCACTTTGGAGTACCGAACTCCATCATCATAGACAATGGCATGCAGTTCACCGGTAGGAAATTTGTTTGATTCTGTGATGAACAACACATCTGGATCGATTGGGCAGCCGTCACACACCCCTGAATGAATGGGCAGGTCAAGCGCGCAAACAGCATGCTCCTTCAGGGCCTCAAACCTAGAATTTTCAACCGATTGAACAAATTCGGCGCACGCTGGCTAGCTGAGCTCCCGGCCGTGCTCTGGAGCCTAAGGACAACTCCTAACCGGGCCACCGGCTACACGCCTTTTTTCATGGTCTATGGTTCCGAGGCTGTTCTCCCAACGGACCTCGACCACGGAGCACCAAGAATCAGAGCATATGATGAATAGGGGGCCGAAGCATCTCACCAAGATGCCATAGACCAGCTAGATGAAGCCCGCGACATAGCCCTCCTCTGTTTGGCTAAGTACCAGTAGGCGTTGCGACGGTACCACAGCCGATGGGTGTGGGGTCAAGCCTTCAACATCGGAGACCTCGTCCTCCGTCTTGTGCAGAGCAACAAGGACCGCCACAAACTCTCCCTGCCCTGGGAAGGGCCCTACGTCATCGTGAAAGTACTTCGCCCAGGCGCCTACCGGTTGAAAACCATCAACGGCAAGGTCTTCACCAATGCCTGGAACATCGAGCAGCTACGTCATTTCTATCCTTAAAATAAGCTTACACTCTTCCTTATCAGATTTTGTCATAACAAAACCCCGATCCTTAGTGACTTCCGACCCCTACAAATTGTGAAGGGTCAGACCTCACTCAGGGGCTGGCATGTGATCGTAACATATGACATATGTAATACAAGTATTACACTTGCAAAAAACCTCCTGTGTTATATTTACAAACATTCTCTAAGTTTTCCATTCGCCTCATAAACGAGTCCCAAGGACTAAGATTTTGGGAACCAATTCTAAATACAACTGGTAGGACTGCGAGACACCCACGCCCCAGTAGCTGCAACCTCTTTGCTCACCAGTTCAATCAGAATTAGTTCGCCCACGTTCCTAGCTTCTTATGACTTAGACCATGAGAAGGGTCGGAAAGCACTAAAATCATTCCTATAGAAAGGAGAAAGATAAAAAAATTGCTTGCCATAAGCAAGGGATGTAATTTTGTTCATTTTTTGCACAAATTCGTCACTTACAAAGCAATTTCATTACAAAAAGGAACAATATACTTATAAATTCAGAGGACTGTTTACTCAGGGGCTTCCCCACAAAGTTATTTCATTACAGTCTCTGCTTAACTCTACTACAAGTATTACTATGGTCGCCGTACCACGCTCTCCATCGGCGACGCCCGGGGCATGTACACGAGCTAGCTCATCTACTACGGTCGCCGCACCATGCTCTCCATCGGCGATGCCTGGGGCGTGTACAAGGGCCAGCTCGTCTACTGCAGTCGCCACGCCACGCTCTCCATCGGCAACGCCCGGGGCATGTACACGGGCCAGCTCATCCACTGTGGTCGCCATGCCACGCTCTCCATTAGCGACATCCTGATATCCCACTGCTTCGCAGGATCCTCAAAGGCGCCACCATCTACGACGCCTCCACCGGAGCATCCGAGGACTACGCCATCGTCGTCAGCCGCAACCCTAACAGCGACGCCTCCGCCAGAGCGTCCAGGGATTATGCCATCGTCGTCAGCCGCAACCTTGATAGCGACGCCACCGCTAGGGCATCCGGGGACTACGCCATCATCCCTAGCCACAACCCTAACAATAGCATATGGGCAGGAAACACCTCCCGCCAAAGGAGGAGCACAGTGGACGACGGCGCAGTCGACGACGTACGACGCCCATCGGCGCCTCTTCTCCTTCGATAGCAGCGACTCCTCAGCAAGGGCGGCATGCACCATCTCATCTACATTGGATAACCTCTGGCTTGACATCATGCTCTAGATTCATGAGTGAATCTATAAGTTTTCTCTCTCTTTGGCATTACTCTTCCTCACTCAGGAACCGCCGTGATGCACGAACGCATTCGGCGGAAAGGAAGAAGAAGGAGAGATAGCGGCTCGGTGGCAGAAGATGAGGTGGGATGAGAACTCCCCTCCCCCTCCCTATTTAAAGAGGAGCCAGTGCAGCTAAGGAAAGGCGAAAGGTTGGACAAAAAACCCTCTCCCTTCTCCTCTTTAAATACAAAATCAATGTTGATTGATACCTGAGGGGACGCGCCAAAACTGACAGGACACGCCCTAGTCGACGAGGCGTCCTCCCCAGTCAAACTAAACACTGCCTGGGTATGGCCCGCCACTGACCCACTCCGGCCACGGCAATTAAGGCACCCACATAGGCAAACAACCCTTCGCCTCCCCATGCAGGACCACGGACGATCTGACGGCACAACCTTTTTGGATCTCCTAGGCTAGCCATTCGGCCTAGAAGAGACGATGAACAAACATCCAAAGAAAGATAAGCATCTCAGCTTTCTTACTTTATGCGTTAAAATTTATTCTCAAGCTTCCGACCCCGTCAAACGGCAAGAACACGAACATCACTCGGGGGCTACCGAGGATGTCTACCAGTCTAGACATCCTCCCCACCCGATCCCCTCCGTACACTTGAAACTAAGGATGCGAAATACGGGCATAAAACTTTGAGTAAAAACTGGATGAACTAGCAGACCCTACGCCTCGATAGCTATGGTGTTTCTGTTCACCAGAAAAACCATGCTCAAACGCCCCTTGCATCTCCGACTTCAACGTCTGCCTTCTCAAGAAGGGTTCGGAGGGGTCCGCCTACAGAGTCTCTCCCAAAGGAGAAGCTGTCAGGCTGCCCAAGTTAATTAAATGGCTCGGATCGCCACCGAGATACAAAAAACAAAGAATAGCAATTCTTATGCAGGTTACTCGAACCTCATCGCGAACATCAGGGTCCAAACCCCACACGGACACATTTGGTAGGAGCTTTTCATCACTCATACCGCCACGGTAATGTTACCAACCCCACCTTCATTTCAATTATATTATACATATGCAAAACATCCCAATGCTTCGTGTTGCATCACGAAACGGCCGTCGCCTCATTCGATATAGGCGACCACAGGCCGAGGTTCAAAGGTCGGTCCACGAAGGGCTCGAGGCCACCTCATGCCAAATAGAGCTAGGGAGAAATAACCGAGACAAGCCCCAGCAGCCCTGCCCGACTCCACTCAGAAGCGGACAGGGATGTCTCGAACTTTTCTCGTTCGATTCTAACCCCGAGCCAAACCCACAGAATCTCCATCGAGGAGAGGCCATCGGGCCGCCGGAACCTATCGAACGGCTCGGGCATCTGTCGGGAGGCGGGTTAAGAAGTTGTGGAGTGCCACCAGAGGGCTCTGCCGACCCCATCAGCAAATAATGGACCCAGATTCCACACAAATGTACCTATGAGTGAGCTTATTGAGCGCGATACTCGAGCCGTCGAGACAAGTGTCGTTCACTCAGCCCCTCCGATTGCAAAAACCGAGGACGAGGTAACACGCAAATAACAGCCGACCCCTATCAGACCCTAACAAGGCTCGGGGGCTCAAGCCAATCAATACAGGGACACAGGTTTGAAGGCCCCACCTTGCCGAGCCCATAGAATCCCCAGTTGGGGATTTCTGTTGGAAGACAGGGCGGGGAGTATTGCAATGTCATCCATGGACTTTGTCGACCCTGTCACCAAAACCACAGTTCCGATCTCCAGTAATCCCTGACCCTAGCAAATGCAGGGGGTTAGACCTTACTCGGGGGCTGGTTAAGGTATGGCTACCTCCTTTCTTTCTTTCGAAACAATCTCCTCGCATCATGACCAGCGGCATAATTCAGGGGAACAGATTGGTAAGATCACAAAAAATCAAACAAAACGAAATTATGACGCAAAATCATGAAACCGTGTCTAGACTTGAAAAATACCAACACTTGTCCACATATTACATATAAGTTGTTCTCAAAATTGTTCGACCAATTACTCCCGTGGAGTGAGAACCATCTCTTTCAGATTGTCTGCCAGCTTTTTCGCAAGGGGAGCAACCATCTCCTCCATTTCCTCTAGCTCTTCATCCTCATAGGTGGACGGGAAGCCTTCACTCATCACCTTCAAGTTGATTTCCTTCTCGTAATGAGCATGGGCGATGGTGAAGGCCTGGGTGATCCCGGCATGAAAGGCACTCTCCTCAAGCTGACCCACCCGAGCCGTGATACTTGCGACACGAGCCGCGAGCGGGCTGGTCTCCACCGGCTCCGTCACATTCAGGGCATTAAGGACCACCCCGACCGCAGCTTGCAAAAGATCGTGCAAATCGCTCTCAACCTGAAGGGCCCTTCGTGCATAGGTAGCCTCTTTTTATAGCTTGACGGAGATGTTTTCAGCGCTCAACCTTTGGTTCACCACGTCACCGAGCTCCGCCCGGAGAGAGCGGACCACCTCGATGTCCTCGTCCACCTTCTGCTGGAGGGCCGTGGCCCTACTCTCAGCCTTCTGCCAGAGGTCCCGCTCCATCTCCAGCTCCTTTAGGACTTCGCCGGCCTTCTCATTGGCCATGGCATTCCTCTGCAGTAGCTCATCTCGCTCCTTTTGAAGCTTGGCGATCTCCTCCCCATCCAGCTTGGACCTTGCCAACAAATCCTCAAACATCCCATGGGCCTCCTCCGTGTCTTGACGTGCCTGGGCCTCTCGCTCCTGGGCAGTAGCAAGCTATACGGCCATGTCTACTCGTAGTCAGGCCTCCTTAGAGAGGCGATCCCACTCTACCTTCTGCTCGCGAAGGAAGCGGGATTTATTCCGGCTACAAGCAACAATAACCTGAAGACGAAGAAGACTGGAATCAGAAATGCGAAAACACAAAAACATGCAGAGAAAGAAGAAAATCAGGCAAGTACCTAGGTAGTAGGAACGTCAATTTCACGCAGGGCTCCTCTGGCCTGGTCCAGGGCCTCCAGCATGGTCGAAATTCTGATGTCAAGACCCTCCTGCTCCATGCTCTTAGAATGATCATCGAGCGAGAACAGAGCTAACGTCGGGTCCTAGGCGGCCATCCACTAAAGCGGTGGCTCCCCCTGAGCGGGGGAGCGGCTTCCACCCGACAAAGGGGCTAGGGGCGGCTCCCTCCTAACCCTGTGCGGCACCACCGCCACACTCAAGGACCCTCTAGCTGGACCCTCCTCCCTCTAGGTCGCTTCGAGTGCCACAGGCAGATCCACCTAGGCCCCTGGTGGCGCGGATTGCACTACGCCCTCGAGCGCCACCACGACCGCACCCGGCTAATCCTGACTTAGCGCAGTCACGACCACCTCCACCAAAGGTATGCGGCCCTCGACTGGCTATTCCACGTCCACCATGGAGGAGGCCACCTGCTCAGTAACCTCCGTGGGCGTAGGAGCCACCACGGACACCGTTAGGCCGGCCAACGCGGCCCCGACATCGGCATCACTCCCGCCCGAAACAGGGGTGACACCAGGCGATGCCGTTTGTCCCACTTGAATGGTGAGACTCTTCTTTGGCGCCAGCCCTAGGGGGTGACCCATCCGCAAGAACCTTCACAAAGGTATTAATCATTAGACCAAAATAGAAATGAAGAAAGGATGAAAACAGGGGAATCAGCAGCTCACGTTGACATCATCGGCTGGCGGAAGCGTTTTGAGGATGGATCCCCAGATCCCTACCCCGACTCATCTAGGCGGGACCGTTTCAAGCCTACTCCCTGCTCCGGGGTAGGGAGGCTTACCTCGAGGGGCACGGCTCTAGACCCGCTTCCCACCATCATCTCATTTGGCGTGGCACCAGAGCCACTCCCCTCCATCGTCTCATGGGGCACGGCACTAGAGCCGCTCCCCTCCATCGTCTCATGGGGCGTGGCACCAGAGCCACACCCCTCCCCCGTTGCTTCGAGGTCAGCAGCGGCAGGCCCACTTTCCTCCACCCACTGGTCCTCGACTGGCATGCCGTGCGAAGCGGTGGACTCGTTGACCTCCACCAACCTCATCAATTCACTTCCCTCCGCGTGGAAAGGGAAGGGTCCCTACACGGATGGGTGGCCACTCATCAGCATGTCCTCATCCTCCAAGACGTCCCAATCCACACCGACGGCTACCTCATCATCATCATCATTGTCGTCATCTTCATCCTCACTGCTCACGTCCTCCCCCCGATCCTATGCCTCCTGCTTCAATCGTTTCATCTTCTTCATCTCCTCCCTTGCTTTCCTGTCCCGCTCGGCCGCGAGTTGATTCACCACCGCCACGACCTTGTCCTTCAGTAGTGGAACTAGACTATCCTTGAAGACTAGCCCCCTCAGCTGATCCCAACGTCACAAAAGCAAGTATTAAAAAAGGGAGATTCAGGAGAAAGAAAAGAGCACGGGAGAAGAGGGCTTACGAATTCAAAGAACCCAGGCTCTGGCCGCATTGGGGGATGTCCGAGCACAGGATACACGATGTCAAGGACCCTGCCGATGGAATCCTTCATCAGCTCCGTCGCCTCCTTGATGCACTGCGCCACTTCCGAGTAAGGGAGCGCCTCATCAACGACCACCGTCCCCTCGAACGATATCCCAGGCATCATCCAATGCAGGGGAAGCACACGCGCCATCAGGGGCGCCACCCTCCTCATGTGGTAGGCACCGATAATCCCTGTCCCCTTTACACCCCGATCCTTCAGGGCTTGGACGGCGGAAAGAAGGTCAGAGATGTGTTTCTTGTCTTTGGACTGGATGCCCTAGCCCCACGACTCCGGAACGTCCACAATAAGACGTCCAGTGTACTTTGGTAGGGTGGCACTCACATCATCCCTAACATAAAACCACTGCGAGTGCCATCCCTTATTGGATGACGCTAGACACATGTACGGGTAACCCCTCGACCGAGTATGGCACAGATGAATGCTAACACATCCCATCGGCGCGTTCACATCTTTCCCCCCAATCTTCCTCTTCGATAAACTAATGTTAAAGAAATACCGCCATAGATCAAAATGGGGATCGATCCCCAGGAAACCCTTGCATAGGGCAACAAACAATGCCATGTGTTGAATCCCATTGGGAGTTAGATGCTACAGCTCTACCTCATAGTAATCCAGCAGCCCCCGAAGGAATCTATGCATGGGTACCCTGAATCCCTGCTCATGGAAGATGGCAAAAGAGATGACATAACCTTTAGGCGGCACTGGCTCACCCTCGTCACCAGGTAACAGCCACTCCTAGATGGCGGACAGTGGGTGGAGAAGGCCATGGTGGACGAGGCCCTCCAGATGCTGGGAGGTGATGCTAGATCTGCCCCACAACTCCATTAAATCAATTAGGGAGAAGGGCAAGCGCGAGCTTGATGGCGGCTGCAACACGAACGCAAGCTGGTCGGTGGTGGTGATATGGGCGTAGGAGGCTGGGGCGATTGGCAGCGGATGTTTCAGAACGCGAAGGCAGGGGAGCGAAATACGGAACCTTGGGGGCAAACCCCGTGGTTTTATAGGGGGCGACGGACGCGAGAAGGGCAACTGTCCGCCTCAATCTCTGGGCCTGCCACGCGCGCCACCATGTCATGTCGCGGGACACGTGCCCGCAGTCCCTATCTTCTCACCCCAAAAATCTTGGCGGACGGTTCGTCTTCTCCAAGCGAATCTAGACTCTCTACCCACCTAGGAAATGCAAGCCACGAAGGCCTGTTCTTTTCTCTTTGGCCCACCTAGGGCCCAGAAGCTCGCCGGCCGGCCCAACTAAGGAAGGATCCACGAACGATCTGAAATCAAGGGCAGAAGCACCAGTGAGGTCAGCCCCGAATCAGTTCCTAGCGAACGGGATGCCACGACCCACTCGGAAAAACATCTAGTTGATAAAAAACTAAGTCCTTCAGCCTTACCCACGAAGGGACCGATACAACCCCCCGGGCGACTCTACTCAAATCACCCGGGGGCTCGGGGACTACACCCATCGGGTGCGCTTGTGCGCACCCTCTGGCAAAGTAACTTCAATGAAGTCAAAAAACACCCTCCAGGTGGTTCTACTCGAATCACCTAGAGGCTCGGGGCTACTGTCGGGGACCTAATACCGGGGTACCCCAGAAGGTGGAACCAATAACCACCGAATGTGAAAAACTTCTGGACGCATAAGGGTGCCGTTTCATCCCTTGTTCGAGTGACAGGAGTTTGGTTCCACCTTGCCCGGCGCCTTTGGGAGATAACTCTGCCTCGCCCGAGGGCTCAAGGTTAATCTCCGTCTTACCCGATGCCATTGGGATAGGCTCGGTCTTGCCCGAGGGCCAAGGGATAAACTCTATCTCGCCCGATGCCTTGAGGGCGGGCTCAGTCTCACCCAAGGGCTGAGGGATAGATTCCACCTCGCCTGACCCCGGTCCCGAGGGGCATGCTGCTCGGCTTCATCGTCTCCGAGCGTGGCATCGAAGCCAACCCAGAGAAGATATCAGCCATCACAAGGATGGGCCCGATCCAAAACATAAAGGGGGTTCAGCGGATCATAGGGTGCCTCGCCGCCCTCAGCCGATTCATTTCAGCCTCGGCGAACGAGGACTCCCCCTTTATCGACTCCTAAAGAAAGCTGACCGCTTCGATGGATGACGAGGCTCAGGAGGCGCTTGACATGGTTAAGCGATTTCTAACTAAACCACCGGTCTTAGTTCCTCCATGCAACGGAGAATCCCTCCTACTGTATATATCGGCCACCACCCAAGTGGTCAGCTGCCTTAGTAGTAGAGCGAGAGGAAGAGGGGCATGCCTTCAAGGTGCAGCGCCCTGTGTATTTCATCAGCGAGGTGTTATCCGACTCCAAAACCCGCTACTCCCAAATCCAGAAACTCCTCTACGCCATCCTCATCACCAAAAGGAAGCTACGCCACTACTTTGAGTCACACCCCGTGATAGTAGTGACGTCGTTCCCCCTCGGCGAGGTGTCCATAGCCATGACGCTATGGGAAGAACGCAAAGTGGGCACTCGAGCTGATGGATCAGGGCATTTCCTATGCTCCCCGAACAGCGATCAAATCTCAGGTACTAGCTGACTTCATGCGGAGTGGACCGAGGTCCAGATGCCACCAGCGGCCGTCGATCAAGAGTACTGGATAATGTACTTCGATGGATCGCTGATGAAGAAGGGCGCCGGAGCAGGACTAGTCTTTGTATCTCCCCTCGGGGTCCACATGAGGTACATGGTTCGGCTCCATTTCCCCTCATCAAACAATACTGCAGAATACGAAGCGCTCATCAACGGCCTACGAATCGCCATCGAGCTGGGCATCCGACGCCTCGATCAGGGGCGACTCTCAGCTGGTCGTCAACCAGGTCATGAAAGAGTCATGCTGCCACGACGCAAGATGGAGGCATACTGTCAAGAAGTCCGACGGCTGGAGGACAAATTCGACGGCCTCGAACTCAATCACATCCCCAGGCGCCTCAACGAAGCAGCCGACATGCTCGCAAAAGCAGCATGGCCGAGAGCCAGTCCCAACTGGCGTCTTTGCCAGTGACCAACACAAACCCTCGATACGCTACGGGGTCGGAACAAGCCAACGATGGCCCTTCTAGTCGACCCAGGGGCCGATCCGCCAACTGCTCGCCCGACCTCGAGGTCATGGAGCTTGAAGAGGACCCAGCAGTGGAGTCCGACCCTCCCGATGACTGGAGAACGCTTTACCTCGACTACCTCCTCCATGACACACTACCGGCAGACAAGACGGAAGCCCGATGGCTCGCACGACGCGCAAGTCCTTCGTTCTTGTAGAAGGCGAACTCTACAAATGGAGTCACAGCGGGATTTTGCAACTCTGTATCCCTGGCGAACAGGGAAAACTCCTGCTGAGCGACATCCACGGTGGAGTCTACGGTCATCATGCCGCACCAAGAACTTGGTTGGGAATGCATTCCGACAAGGTTTCTACTGGCCCACCGCAGTAGCCGATGCCGAGCAAATTGTACGCACCTGCGAAGGGTGCCAGTACTACGCTCGGCAAACACACCTCGGCCCAGGCTCTCCAGATGATCCCCATCACGTGGCCCTTCGCGGTCTGGGGGCTCGACCTGGTTGGGCCACTCAAAAAGGCCCCGGGGGCTTTACCCACCTGCTTGTCACCATAGACAAGTTTACAAAATGGATTGAAGCTCGACCAATATCCACGATCAAATCCGAGCAAGCCGTGCTGTTCTTCCTCGACATCGTCCATCGCTTTGGAGTACCGAACTCCATCATCACAGACAACGGCACAGTTCACCGGTAGGAAATTCGTTCGATTCTGTGATGAACAACACATCCGGATCGATTGGGCAGCCGTCGCACACCCCCGGACGAACGGGCAGGTCGAGCGCGCAAACGGCATGCTCCTTCAGGCCTCAAACCAGAATTTTCAACCGATTGAACAAATTCGGCGCACGCTGGCTAGCTGAGCTCCGGCCGTGCTCTGGAGCCTAAGGACAACTCCTAGCCGGGCCACCGGCTACACCTTTTTCATGGTCTATGGTTCGAGGCCGTTCTCCCAACGGACCTCGACTGGAGCACCAAGAATCAGAGCATACGACGAACAGGGGGCCGAAGCATCTCACCAAGATGCCATGGACCAGCTAGATGAAGCCCGCGACATCGCCCTCCTCTTTCGGCTAAGTACCAGCAGGCGTTGCGATGGTACCACAGCCGAGGGGTGGGGTCGAGCCTTCAACGTCGGAGACCTCGTCCTCGTCTTGTGCAGAGCAACAAGGACCGCCACAAACTCTCCCCGCCCTAGGAAGGGCCCTGTCATCGGAAGTACTTCGCCCAGGCGCCTACCGGTTGAAAACCATCAACGGCGAGGTCTTCACCAACCTGGAACATCGAGCAGCTACGTCGTTTCTATCCTTAAAATAAGCTTACACTCTTCCTTATCAGATTTTGTCATAACAAAACCCCGATCCTTAGTGACTTCCGACCCCTGCAAATTGCGAGGGTCAGACCTCACTGGGGGCTGGCATGTGATCGTAACATATGACATATGTAATACAAGTATTACTTGCAAAAAACCTCCTGTGTTATATTTACAAACATTCTCTAAGTTTTCCATTCGCCTCATAAACGAGTCCCAAGGGCTAAGATTTTGGGAACCAATTCTGAATACAACTGGTAGGACTGCGAGACACCCAGCCCCAGCGGCTGCAACCTCTTTGCTCACCAGTTCAATCAGAATTAGTTCGCCCACGTTCCTAGCTTCTTATGACTTAGACCATGAGAAGGGTCGGAAAGCACTAAAATCATTCCTACAGAAAGGAGAAAGAAAAAAATTGCTTGCCATAAGCAAAGGATGTAATTTTGTTCATTTTTTGCACAAATTCGTCACTTACAAAGCGATTTCATTACAAAAAGGAACAATATACTTATAAATTCAGAGGACTTTACTCGGGGGCTTCCCCACAAAGTTATTTCATTACAGTCTCTGCTTAGCTCTACTACAAGTATTACTACGGTCGCCATACCACGCTCTCCATCGGCGACGCCGGGGCATGTACATGGGCCAGCTCGTCTACTGGTCGCCGCGCCATGCTCTCCATCGGCGACGCCTGGGGCGTGTACATGGGCAGCTCTACTGCGGTCGCGCGCCACGCTCTCCATCGGCGACGCCCGGGGCGTGTACATGGGCCAGCTCGTCCACTGCGGTCGCCGTGCCACGCTCTCCATCAGTGACATCCCGATATCCCACCGCTTCTGGATCCTCAAAGGCCACCATCTACGACGCCTCCACCGGAGCGTCCGGGGACTACGCCATCGTCGTCAGCCGCAACCCCGACAGCGACGCCTCCACCGGAGCGTCCGGGATTACGCCATCGTCGTCAGCCACAACCTCGATAGACACCACCCCAGGGCATCCGGGGACTACGCCATCATCCCCAGCCACAACCCTGACAATGGCGTATGGGCAGGAAACGCCTCCCGCCAAAGGAGGAGCACAGCAGATGACGGCGCAGTCGACGACGTACGACGCCCACCGGGCCTCTTCTCCTTCGGTAGCAGCGACTCCTCAGCAAGGGGCACGCACCATCTCATCTACATTGGATAACCTCTGGCTGACATCACGCTCCAGATTCATGAGCGAATCTGTAAGTTTTCTCTCTCTTTGGCATTACTCTTCCTCACTCAGGAACCGTGAGCACGAACGCATTCGGCGAAAGGAAGAAGAAGGAGAGATAGCGGCTCGGTGGCAGAAGATGAGGTGGGATGAGAACTCCCCTCCCCCTCCCTATTTAAAGGAGCCAGCAGCTAAGGAAAGGCGAAAGGTTGGACGAAAAACCCTCTCCCTTCTCCTCTTTAAATACAAAATCAATGCTGATTGATACCTGAGGGGACGCGCCGAAACTAGGACACCCGGTCGATAAGGCGTCCTCCTCGGTCAAACTGAACACTGCCTGGGTATGGCCCGCCACTGACCCACTCCGGCCATGGCAATTAAGGCGCCCACATAGGCAGACAACCCTTCGCCTCCCCATGCAGGACCAGGACGATCCGACGGCACGACCTTTTTGGATCTCCTAGGCCGGCCATTCGGCCAGAAGAGACGACGAACGAACATCCAAAGAAAGATAAGCATCTCAGCTTTCTTACTTTATGCGTTAAAATTCATTCTCAAGCTTCCGACCCCGTCAAACGGGGGAACACGAACATCACTCGGGGGCTGAGAGATGTCTACCAGTCTAGACATCCTCCCCACCCGACCCCCTCCGTACACTTGAAACTAAGGATGCAAAATACGGGCATAAAACTTTGAGTAAAAACTGGACGAACTAGCAGACCCTACGCCTCGATAGCTACAGTGTTTCTGTTCACCAGAAAAACCATGCTCAATGCCCCTCGCATCTCCACTTCAACGTCTGCCTTCTCAAGAAGGGTTCGGAGGGGTCCGCCTACAGAGTCTCTCCCAAAGGAGAAGCTGTCAGGCTGCCCAAGTTAATTAAACGGCTCGGATCGCCACCGAGATACAAAAACAAAGAATAGCAATTCTTATGCAGGTTACTCCAACCTCATCGCGAACATCAGGGTCCGAACCCCACATGGACACATTTGGTAGGAGCTTTTCATCACTCATACCGCCACGGTAACGTTACCGACCCCGCCTTCATTTCGATTATATTATACATATGCAAAACATCCCAACGCTTCGTGTTGCATCACAAACGGCCGTCGCCTCATTCGATATAGGCGACCACAGGCCGAGGTTCGAAGGTCGGTCCGTGAAGGGCTCGAGGCCGCTCATGCCAAACAGAGCCAGGGAGAAATAACCGAGACAAGCCCCAGCGGCCCTACCCGACTCGCTCAGAAGCGGACAGGGACGTCTCGACCTTTTCTCGTTCGATTCTAACCCGAGCCAAACCCATAGAATCTCCATCGAGGAGAGGCCATCGGGCCGCCGGAACCTATCGAACGGCTCGGCATCTGTCGGGAGCGGGTTAAGAAGTTGTGGAGTGCACCAGAGGGCTCTGCCGACCCCATCAGCAATAATGGACCCAGATTCCACACAAATGTACCTATGAGTGAGCTTATTGAGCGCGATACTCGGCCGTCGAGACAAGTTGTCGTTCACTCATCCCCTCCGATTGCAAAAAAGACCGAGGACGAGGTAACACGCAAATAACAGCCGACCCCTATCAGACCCTAACAAGGCTCGGGGGCTCAAAGCC
This sequence comes from Miscanthus floridulus, assembly GCF_019320115.1. NCBI lineage: Eukaryota > Viridiplantae > Streptophyta > Magnoliopsida > Poales > Poaceae > Miscanthus > Miscanthus floridulus. The sequence continues at coordinate 37,298,462 of NC_089583.1, forward strand.
AATCAATACAGGGACACAGGTTTGAAGGCCCCACCTTGCCGAGCCCATAGAATCCCCAGTTGGGGATTTTCTGTTGGAAGACAGGGCGGGGAGTATTGCAATGTCATCCATGGACTTTGTCGACCCTGTCACCCAAACCACAGTTCCGATCTCCAGTATTCCCTGACCCTAGCAAATGCAGGGGGTTAGAACCTACTCGGGGGCTGGTTTAAGGTATGGCTACCTCCTTTCTTTCTTTCGAAACAATCTCCTCGCATCATGACCAGCGGCATAATTCAGGGGAAACAGATTGGTAAGATCACAAAAAATCAAACAAAAACGAAATTATGACGCAAAATCATGAAACCGTGTCTAGACTTGAAATACCAACACTTGTCCACATATTACTATAAGTTGTTCTCAAAATGGTGTCGGACAATTACTCCCGTGGAGTGAGAACCATCTCTTTCAGATTGTCTGGCCAGCTTTTTTCGCAAGGGGAGCAACCATCTCCTCCATTTCCTCTAGCTCTTCATCCTCCATAGGTGGACGGGAAGCCTTCACTCATCACCTTCAAGTTGATTTCCTTCTCGTAATGAGCAATGGGCGATGGTGAAGGCCTGGGTGATCCCGGCATGAAAGGCACTCTCCTCAAGCTGACCCACCCGAGCCGTGATACTTGCGACACGAGCCGCGAGCGGGCTGGTCTCCACCGCGCTCCGTCACATCAGGGCATTAGGACCACCCCGACCGCAAAGCTTTGCAAAAGATCGTGCAAATCGCTCTCAACCTGAAGGGCCCTTCGTGCATAGGTAGCCTCTTTTTACTAGCTTGACGGAGATGTTTTCTAGCGCTCAACCTTTGGTTCACCACGTCACCGAGCTACCGCCCGGAGGATGAGCGGACCACCTCGATGTCCTCGTCACCTTCTGCTGGAGGGGCCGTGGCCCTACTCTCAGCCTCTGCAAGAGGTCCCGCTCCATCTCCAGCTCCTTTAGGACTTCGCCGGCCTTCTCATTGGCCATGGCATTCCTCTGCAGTAGCTCATCTCGCTCCTTTTGAAGCTTGGCGATCTCCTCCCCATCCAGCTTGGACCTTGCCAACCAAAATCCTCAAACATCCCATGGGCCTCCTCCGTGTCTTGACGTGCTGGGGCCTCTCGCTCCTAGGCGGTAGCAAGCTGTATGGCCATGTCTGCTCGCAGGGCCTCCTCGGAGAGGCGATCCCACTCGCCTTTGCTCACGGAGGAAGCAGGATTTATTGCTACGAGCAACAAGAACCTGAAGAGGAAGAAGACTGGAATCAGAAATGCGAAAACACAAAAACATGCGGAGAAAGAAGAAAATCAGGCAAGTACCTGGGTAGTAGGAATGACAATTTCACGCAGGGCTCCTCTGGCCTGGTCAGGGCCTCCAGCATGGTGAAATTCTGATGTCAAGACCCTCCCGCTCCATGCTCTCAGAATGATCATCGAGCGAGAACAGAGCTGACGTCGGGTCCTGGGCGGCCATCCACTGAAGCGGTGGCTCCCCCCGCGGGGGAGCGGCTTCCACCCGACAAAGGGGCCGGGGGCGGCTCCCTCCTAACCCTGTGCGGCACCACACCGCACTCGAGGACCCTCTAGCTGGACCCTCCTCCCTCTGGGTCGCTTCGAGCGCCACGGGCGGATCCACCTGGGCCCCTGGTGGCGTGGATTGCACTACGCCCTCGAGCGCCACCACGACCGCCCGGCTGATCCTGACTTGGCGCGGTCACGACCACCTCCACGAGGTATGCGGCCCTCGGCCGGCTGTTCCACATTGCCATGGAGGAGGCCGCCCACTCAGTAACCTCCCGGGCGTAGGAGCCACCATGGACACCGTCGGGTGGCCAACGTGGCCCCGACATCGGCATCACTCCCCCCGAAACAGGGGTGACGCCAGGCGATGCCATCTGTCCCACTTGAATGGTGAGACTCTTCTTTGGCGCCAGCCCTAGGGGGTGACCCATCCGCAAGAACCTGCACAAAGGTATTAATCATTAGACCAAAATAGAAATGAAGAAGGATGAAAATAGGGGAATCAGCAGCTCACGTTGACGTCCTCGGCCGGCAGAAGCGTTTTGAGGACGGATCCCAGATCCCTGCCCCGACTCATCTGGGCGGACCGTTTCGAGCCTACTCCCTGCCGGGTAGGGAGGCTTACCTCGGGGTGTGGCTCCAGACCCGCTCCCTCCATCGTCTCATGGGGCGCGGCACCAGAGCCGCTCCCCTCCATCGTCTCATGGGGCACGGCACTAGAGCCGCTCCCCCTCAATCGTGCTCATGGGGCGTGGCACCAGAGCCACACCCCTCCCCCGTTGCTTCGAGGTCAGCAGCGGCAGGCCCCACTTTCCTCCACCCACTGGTCCTCGACTTGGCATGCCGTGCGAAGCGGTGGACTCGTTTGACCTCCACCAACCTCAATCAATTCACTTCCCTCCGCGTGGAAAGGGGAAGGTCCCTACACGGATGGGTGGCCACTCATCAGGCATGTCCTCATCCTCCAAGACGTCCCAATCCACCCGACGGCTACCCTCATCATCATCATCATTGTCGTCATCTTCATCCTTCCACTGCTCAGTCCTCCCCCCCGATCCTATGCCTCCTGCTTCAATCGTTTCATCTTCTTCATCTCCTCCCTTGCTTTCCTGTCCGCTTCGGCCGCGAGTTGATTCACCACCGCCACGACCTTGTCCTTCAGTAGTGGAAACTAGACTATCCTTGAAGACTAGCCCCCTCAGCTGATCCCAACGTCACAAAAGCAAGTATTATAAAAAGGGAGATTCAGGAGAAAGAAAAAGAGCACGGGAGAAGAGGGCTTACGAATTCAAAGAACCCAGGCTCTGGCCGCATTGGGGGATGTCCGAGCACAGGATACACGATGTCAAGGACCCTGACCGATGGAATCCTTCATCAGCTCCGTCGCCTCCTTGATGCGACTGTCGCCACTTCCGAGTAAGGGAGCGCCTCATCAAACGACCACCGTCCCCTCGAACGATATCCCAGCATCATCCAATGCAGGGGAAGCACACGCGCCATCAGGGGCGCCACCCTCCTCATGTGGTAGGCACCGATAATCCCTGTCCCCTTTACACCCCGATCCTTCAGGGCTTGGACGGCGGGAAAGAAGGTCGAGAGATGTGTTTCTTGTCTTGGACTGGATGCCCTAGCCCCACGACCTCGGAACGTCCACAATAAGACGTCCAGTGTTACTTTGGTAGGGTGGCACTCACATCATCCCTAACATAAAACCACTGCGAGTGCCATCCCTTATTGGATGACGCTAGACACATGTAGGGTAACCCCCTCGACCGAGTATGGCACAGATGAATGCTAACACATCCCATCGGCGCTGTTCACATCTTTCCCCCCATCTTCCTCTTCGATAAACTAATGTTAAAGAAATACCGCCATAGATCAAAATGGGGATCGATCCCCAGGGAAACCCTTGCATAGGGCAACAAACAATGCCATGTGTTGAATCCATTGGGAGTTTAGATGCTACAGCTCTACCTCATAGTTAATCCAGCAGCCCCCGAAGGAATCTATGCATGGGTACCCGTGAAATCCCTGCTCATGGAAGATGGCAAGAAGGAGATGACATAACCTTTAGGCGGCACTGGCTCACCCTCGTCACCAGTAACAGCCATCTCCTAGATGGCGGACAGTGGGTGGAGAAGGACATGGTGGACGAGGCCCTCCAGATGCTGGGAGGTGATGCTAGATCTGCCCACAACTCCATTAAATCAATTAGGGAGAGGCAAGCGCGAGCTTGATGGCGGCTGCAACACGAACGCAAGTTGGTCGATGGTGGCGATACGGGCGTAGGAGGCTGGGGCAATTGGCGGCGGATGTTTCAGAACACGAAGGCAGGGGAGCGAAATACGGAACCTTGGGGCAAACCACATGGTTTTATAGGGGGCGACGGACGAGAAGGGCAACCGTCCGCCTCGATCTCTGGGCCTACCACACGCGCCACCACGCATGTTGTGGGACACGCGCCCACAGTCCCTATCCTCTCACCCCAAAAATCTCAACAGATGGTTCGCCTTCCCCTAGGCGAATCGGACTCTCACCCACCTAGGAAACGCAAGCCACGAAGGCCTTTCTTTTCTCTTTGGCCCACCTAGGGCCCAGAAGCTCACCGGCCGGCCCAACTAAGGAAGGATCCGCGAACGATCCGAAATCAAGGGCAGAAGCACCAGTTAGGTCAGCCCGAATCAGTTCCTAGCGAACGGGATGCCACGACCCACTCAGAAAAACATCCAGTTGATAAAAAACTAAGTCCTTAGCCTTACCCGCGAAGGGACCGATACAACCCCCTGGGCGACTCTACTCGAATCACCCAGGGGCTACACCCATCGGGTGTGCGCGCGTGCACCCTCTGGCAAAGTAACTTCGACGAAGTCAAAAAACACCCTCAGGTGGTTCTACTCGAATCACCTAGAGGCTCAGGGGCTACTGTCGGGGACCTAATACTGGGGTACCCCAGAAGGTGGAACCAATAACCACCGAACGTGAAAAACTTCTGGATGCATAAGGGTGCCGTTTCATCCCTTGTTCGAGTGACAGGAGTTTGGTTCTGCCTCACCCGACGCCTTTGGGAGATCTGCCTCGCCGAGGGCTCAGGTTAATCTCATCTCGCCGATGCCATTGGGACAGGCTCGGTCTCGCCCGAGGGCCAAGGGATAAACTCCGTCTCCCAACTCCTTGAGGGCAGGCTCGGTCTCACCCAAGGGCTGAGGGATAGATTCCGCCTCGCCCGACCCGGAGGGGCGAGGTGGTCTCACCCGAGAGATAGGAATTGGTCTCCGTTTCCGACGGCAAGGAACGAGTCTCACCCTGCTCCATATCTAAAGATTGGATTCATCCTGACAACTTCTCCCCATTCCCTCAAGATGATAAGTACAGGGCAAGACAAGACGTTCGGGTCAACCATGGCTCCAAGGACCATACCCTGCGCCCTAGCAGGAAAAGTACTACCAGGGGATGACAGGACAGGTGCTTTAGACCCTTCTAGGCACCATAGAGCCCGAAAGGTTATACAGGTGCATGCTTCTCGCCCTGTAGAGTTGTAGGCGTCGCCTTCAGCCCTTGGACATCAACCCGACGAAGATATACGACAACCGCTACGCTCCAAAAAGGATTTACTATCTCCACGAACGACGGATTTTTTGTCATCATGCTATGGACCGAAGGGAGCGGCGCCCGCTTCCCGACCCCTCAGGTCCACCAAGTTAGAAGGCCTTGACCATGGCATTACACCGGATTCTGACCCCTCGTCCCTCCGATGAAGACTCACAAGAACGGCGGGGCAAGGCTAGGAGAGGCTGATAAGTCAAACCACTATACTACAGCCCATACCCTATGCAAGGCAACGTTCTGTGATCAACCTGACATTCTACAGAGACATCGACAATATTGTAGGCACTTATCTTCCTTCGCACTCATCAGAATGAAGGAGGAGGATTGGGTAGACGTGAGCCACAAGACTAAGTAGAGTATACATCCTAAACCCTCGCCCTTGTAAAAGCCACCCCCTTTCTCTATAAAAGGGGATGCGCTTCCTCCATCAGAGGGACGGACGCTTAAGACCGAACAATATGACACTCAGATACACACAGTCAAATGGCTTCGAACCTCTTGACCTCCCTTCAGCCCTTCCATTAGAGACTTGGGACTAGTCCCTCTCTTGATCATTTGTATCCCTTACTACAAACCGTTCACGATGCTAATAACACGAGCAGCAAAAAACTAGACGTAGGGACTTTCGGCCCGAACCAGTATAAATCTTGTGTCCTTTAGCGCACCATCCGAGCCTAACGCGCATTACTATAAATTTACTTACCGGTGCTTGTACGAAACACCGACAACCAGCGTATATTTATATGTAGGGTTTGGAAACATTTCAAAAATTCTTAATTTCGAGATTTATTTTTGTTTTAAAAATAATTTCAGAAAATTCCAAAAATCATTTTAAGCGATGAAAAATCACAGAAATTATAGAAAATTCCAAGAAAATTTCCAGAGGTAGATATGAACAGGATGGATCAAAAGAAAGGGTTGAGAGCTCAAGAAAAGATTATTGGAAGGTTCCAAGAAAAAGATTAAGCTACAGGGAAAAGGAATTTATTTCTCAGAAAGCGAGAAAATTTGCCAGAAGACTTGAAACACTCCCAAACGTGTTTAAAAGTAATCACAACATAAAACCAAGATGCAACGGCATGAATGCAACAAATCAAATAAAGTCTATGTCAAATTGAGTTTTAAAATTGCAAATCATTTTTCCTCCTACTACAAATTTAGTCCTTAACTATAATTAAATTCTAATGAATTTTAGAAACTTGAAAATTTGAAAAGTTTGGGTGTTACAAACCTACCCCCTTAAGATGAATCTCGTCTCGACTCTTCTGAATAATGCTTCCACTAGACTTTGCACATTTTGACCTTTTTGTTCCAAGTAGCTCTTTCTAAAGTTTCAAACTTTTGATAGGTTCTGAGAAAGACAAATCATCTCTTACATTAAGTTCATCAAGAGGCAACTGCTCTTCTAGGACTCTTAAGCATTTCTTCAATTGCTAAATATGGAACACATCATGTATTCCTGAAAGTTGTGAAGGCAGTTCTAGCTGATAGGCTACCACGCCTTTTCTATCAATCATTTTGAAGGACCAATATACCTTGGTGGAAGTTTTCCTCTAATATTGAATCGCTTGAGACCTCTTAACGGTGACACCTTGAGATATACAAAATCTCCAACTTCAAAGACCAACTCTCGTCGTCTTTTTTTTGCATAGCTTTTTTCTAGACTGAGCTATCCTTAGGTTGTTTCGGATTTCCTTTACTTGTTCCTTAGCCCTTTTTATAACATCTGGACCAAATACCGTTCTTTCCCTGACTTGATTCCAAAACAAAGGAGTTTTGCACTTCTTTCCATATAAAGCTTCGAATGGTGCCATCTTAAGACTAGCTTGATAACTATTATTGTAGGAAAATTTTGCATAGGGTAGATACTTATCCCAACTTTTGCTATTCTATAGGGCACAAGCTCTTAACATATCTTCTAGAATTTGATTGACTCTCTCTGTCTGGCCATCAGTTTGAGGGTGATATGCTGAGCAAAAATTCAACCAAGTATCCACTAATTCAGGAAGTCATTTCCAAAACTATGAAGTGAATTGAGTACCACTGTCTAACACTATGATCTTTGGCACTCCATGTAAACACACAATTTGAGACATACAGCTCTGCAAGCTATGCTCCTCGATATGACTCCTTAACCGGGATGAAATGAGCCACCTTTATCAACCTATCCACTATAACCCATATAGAATCATAACCAAATTATGTCCAAGGTGAGCCAACAATAAAATCCATGCTTATTTTTTCCCATTTCCACTCTTGAATTTTCAGTGGTTGTAGTAACCCTGCTGATCTTTGGTGTTTGGTCTTGATTCATTGACATGAATCACACAATGCCACATACTCAGCTACCTCACTTTCATGCCATACCACCAAAAATGTTGCTTGAGATCATTAACATCTTCGTACTGCTAGGGTGTAAGAGTAAGCTAATTCATGTGCCTCTCTAAGAATTAACTCCTTATTGACTTTATGTCAAGAACACAAATTCTGCCTTTAAATCATAACACTCCTTGTTCATCTACTATGAGTCCTAGGGCTTTGTCCACTTTGATCAATCCCTTGATCTTTATGATTTTCTCATCAGTTAATTGACCCTTGCAGATATCTTGTTCCAATGTAGATTCTACTTCCATGGCAACAACTTTGGTGTCAGATACATAGCCCAAGTTGAGTTTAGCAAATTCCTCATATAACTCAGTCGTTGTTCCTATATTTCCAACACATTGCAATAGCTCTTTTGACTTAGTGGGTCTGCAACCACATTAGCCTTCCCTGGATGGTAGTTGATATTCAAGTCATAATCCTTTATTAGTTCTATCCATCCATGCTATCAGAAATTCAAGTCCTGCTGAGTGAAAAATATACTTTAAGCTTTTATGATCGGTGTAGATCTCAGTCTTCTTCCCAATTAAATAGTGCCTCTAGATCTTCAGAGCATGGACTACTGCGCTAACTCTAAATCATGAGTTGGATAATTCACTTCAATGCTTTCTAATCTGTCTTGAGGCATAGGCTACTACATGACCTTCTTGCATAGAACACATCCTAGACCTTATCGTGAAGCATCACAATAAACTGAGAAACTTTTTTGGACATCTGGCATGATTAAGACTAGAGTAGAAGTTAACCTCTTCTTGAGTTCATCAAAACTAGCCTGACATTCTGCTATCCACACAAATTTAGATCCTTTCTCTAACAACTTAGTCATAGGTCTTTCTATCTTTGAGAATCCTTCAATGAAACGTCGATAATACCCAGCCATTCCCAAGAACTTCTAATCTCAAACAAAACCTCTCACCATACATTCTAAGCACTCCCCATTCTAGAACAGTCTTTCACTTTTAATTACCCTGATCTGACAGACTTTCCTCCTTCTAAGATGACATGACCCCCAAATGAGACTTCCTTCAAAAAACTGACTCACATTTACTAAGTCTTTTGGCATACATTTGATTTCCCTAAACCCTACAATACCATCTTAAATGTTCTTCATCGCTCTTCCCTCATTCTCTTCGAAAAGTCAAAAATATCATCTATGTAACACCACTACAAGCTTATCCAAATAGTCCTAGAGACCTTATTCATAAGATACATGAAATATGCTGGAGCATTGGTCAATCCAAATGGACATTATTGTATACTCATATAACCCATACAACGAGAAACAACGGCAGTTTTAGAATATCCTGAGGCTCGAATCTTTAACTGATGATATCTCGATCTCAAATCAATTTAGAAACACACATGCACCCTTCAATTGGTCAAACAAATCTCAATTCTAGGTGAGGATACTTGTTCTTGATGTACTTCATTAATGCACGATAGTCCACACCATCCGTGTACAACCCATCTTTCTCTGGAACAAAAATAATAGGGGCTCTCCCCATGGTAGATGAACTTGGACGTACATGTACCTCTTTCTCTAAGAGATCTTGGATTGATCCTTTAACTCAGCTAGTTGATTTGCATCCATTCTATACATCTCTTATAAATAGGGTGTGCACGTTGCCTGGTACTAACTCAATAACAAATTCCATTTCTCGTCCTGGTGCACCTGGTAAATCCCTTAGGGAATACATCTAGATACTCCTAAAGCACTAGAATATCCACAACCGCAATGGCCTGGTTTGAGTTTGACTTCTCCGCTTGGCTCTGACCATGCTCGATTCTCAACCTCAGTGCCATCTGTGCTTCATCTTAATCATCTCTGAGCCAATCAATCATTCCTTGGTTACTTGGTTAACCAATTCATTCCCAAATTACATCAACCTCTTTTGAGTCTAGAACAATGAGGTTGGAATGAAACTCTACCCCTTATGTTTATACTTACTCTTAGGCATACATGCCTTGAACATGTCTCCTCCAGGAGAGCATTAATAATTTGTTTTTCATCAAAATCATTGGCATGTGTATCTGCTACGCATTGTGTTGATATGAATGATGTGAAGCTCCAAAATCAAACAATGTTGTAACTGAGTTTGGAGTCGATAGAGAACGTACCAATCAAAAACAATGGGCTTCTTGAGCCGACTCCATAGCATATGATTAACTTTCCATGCTGTAATTCTACCAAGCCTGTTGTTGGTTGTCCAGCACCACAGTTTTGGGTTCCCGTTCTGAGTTGGGTGGTTGGCCTTGCTATTTCATTGACACTTATTAGCAAGATAACCCCCATCTGATTGACATTTAAAACAAGGCCAATGTTGTGTTATTCCCCTAAGCTAGGCGGTCTGCTGCTAAGTTTTGAACCACCTGCATTGTTGTTGCTACTGCTAGGTTGACGTCATGCTGCGTACTAACCAGATCCCTAGTTTTGAAATTTTTGCCTATTGTTTGTTGTTGATACTGACCTCCCTAGCACCCAACATGCCCAGGTTTGTTTTGAAGCAGGGAAAGTTACTACTAAAACTGACTTTGAAAAGACATCTTCCTCTTGCGATCAGCTCTATACTTTGTCTTTCTTTCTCAACAGTGAAGGCCTTGTCAACTAGCTTCTAAAAGTGGGATAATCAATGGAGAATAGAGCATGGTTGATTGCTCTCTTGGATGGGGGGCATTCCCTTGTCCAATGACCCACTTGGATTACAGTTGAAGCATGGTTTTGATTTCTCTGTGGTCCGCTAAGCTTCCTTCCCATCCATTCCCCTTGGGTAAGGCAATGGTGAACGCCTTATTGGAACATCTCCTGAGGTCGGTTGGTCTGAGCTTTTGGTGGAGGAGGCCTGACCTTGGGTCGCTGGTGGGTCGAACTAGTGGCCCCTAGCTACCACTGGAGCTCGGACTTATTACGACACTCTGCGCACCTACCATCAGCTGCCCTCTTTGTAGCAACCTTTGCTGCCACAACTGCCGATTATTGTGGTTCTCCTGAGTTAATGCATCACTGATGAACTCCATTACAGTAGTGCCCTTGAGTTCCTATTGTCATCAACTTTGTGCCAACCTCTCCTTGAACTTTCGATCTTCTTTCTTTCATTGTCACAAAACCTAGGGCATAACGAGACATATTGTTGAAAGCATGCATGTACACAGCAGAAAGAAATAAGGGATCTTTGGTGCCCCCTTTGTGAGCCTCAATGAAACCTCAGCTGCCTTCATTGCACATTAGCCCTAGGGGAATGTGATGTCCCCAAAAAAAAAAAAAACTAAGGCTAGCTTGAATTGCTACCCATTGACCCTCTGCCTTGTAAGTAAAGAGGATAGGAAATTGGGTACAACATATCCTGGCTGGTCCCCCCTGCATCTGATGGGGAAATGCTATTCTGTCCTTCTGATGTTCTGTGACCCTCAGTAGATGAAACTTTTGCTCCAATAGTGTTGAGCCATTCATCCACCTGGAGCAGTTATTGGCCACCTTGAAGATAGGAGGCTTGGTGTCCAAGAAATCCTTGAAAGTGCCTGATGCGGCTCAGGCCCCTGTTGCTATTGGCGGGTGCGAGTCGTGTTCTGCGCAATGAGGCACAGGGTTTCCTCCATAGTCCTCTGACTTCGTAGAAATTGTGCAAAGAACTCATTAGCAGACGGTGGTGGTGGTGGTGGTAAGTCACCGTCATTCCCCTCTTGGGTGTTGCCTGCTCCAGCACGAGTGCGAGTCATCTGCAAAGTTGCAACAATAAGTGATTATTGGATGATGTCAAGAGATTGCAGATGAATTGTATAATCATACCAAACTGAAATTACTGGAGAGAATCTTAAATTCATACATAAATAGAGGCATAATAATTCATTCTCGCAACATGACATCACCAATTTGACCACTTATTGGGCTTGCAGTGCGTTAACATACAACTCATAATTACCAGTAAGATGAAACTGGAATTTCATTAACGTTCAACCCAACATGAAATAACATGCAAAGTACCAATATTACATCAAAGTCAACTCACAAATACCAAACTTCCACTACAAGTTCATTACCTAAATAGTGAGGATACATCTAGTGCTTCAACTAGTCACTAGGTGACTCTAATCTTCATTATGGTCGTTGTCAAGGTCGGAGATAGGATCATCTTCATTCTCTGGCTCCACTTCTTCCTCGTCCCAGCCGTCATCTTCTACTAACATTTCTAGATCTTGTCTTCCTCATCAAGGATCGAGTGCAGTTGGTTGTTCAGATAATGCACTTCATGCTGAAGATCCATCACTACATGCTGGGCCTATGCAAGCTGCTGATGCAAGTCCCTCTCAACATGGTCTTGCATGACGCTCATGGCGGTGGGTCCTATCTCATTCTACTTCTGCTAAAGTGGCATGGTTGTTCGCTAGGTTTCACTAGCGCATAGCTATGAACACCTCGGCACGGGTGGCCTCCAGCTGCTCTTGCAGTCCTGCTAACATTTCTTGATCATCAGCTCTTGCCTCCTGGGTGGTAGCTCTCTGTTGATCCACTTGCTCCATTTGGGTGTGGAGATTTCCCAAAGCTACATAGGCTTGATTGGTTTCCCATCGAACCTCACTTGCTGTCTTTTTGTGCTTGCGCATACGCTTCTTGAGCTTACGTTGTGTAGCTTCGGTCCTCATGAGCTTATCCATACAAGTGGCATAGGACTCCTGCTAGAAGTCCCTAGTGTCCTGATGAGTGTAGAACATCTTCATTACTGCAAACATGGCGCTCATAGCGGGATTAGAACTGTCTACCCACTCATCCCGATCTCGGATCAATGCATTGCGATTGTGCTGTGCCCATACTGCTGTGGATGGATCCACCCGAGGAAAAACACTCAGCGGCACTGCCGGTAAGCTTCATCCCCGTGCTGCTGACAAATCTGACTCAGTACCTCGAAGGCTACCACTTGGGCAGCTTCCCAAGGAGTTCTCCCTTTAGATTCTGCTTTCCATTCCTACCAGAAGGGTGATTGAGTATGAGCTGGTATGGTTAGCCACACTTCATACCATGGCTTATCCCTCTCGGTATACTTCATTCCAGTGATAGAAGGGCGGTTCATAATACAAGCATAGTGCAAGACCCTCCAAAGCAGAGCAGGGAGTTCCAAACATCAACAGGAAACTCTCACTTCCAGCTAGTGCTGCCATCTGTTCCAACAACATATGCAACTCTTGTGAGACAAAGTCATAATGGATAAGAGTTAATAACCGATAGTAAGAGATCTATAAGGGGAGGAATAATGCAAGTATTAAATAATTATTTATCATGATGCATGCACGTTCCGTACGTCCTTACAAACTTAGGAAAAATATTTCTAACAGACATACATGGTGGCATACATACGTTCTCTCATATATATATAGCGTAGCTAGTTGAGGCTACACATATCGCTGTTAGCATACCTGCATAAGAGTTTCATTTCAGCCCAACTCCACAATTATATATGCAAATGTAAATCTGGGCTCTAAGTTGTAATCTAAATACTTCCATAAATGTTATACCCATACATATACTTACGTGTCAAAGCTACACGATGACAATTTATTACCCGCAATTAAATACGCACCATACACACATGCAAGCATGCATACATAGTCTGTACCAAAGCTAGCTCTCCCTGACCGCACGCTCACATCTTGTGGTCATGCCACTCATCAACTTACCTTCTTACCTTAGCGTAGAGGCATTTGATCCATGCATTACCACTCAAGTGAATGGCATCCATACAATTGCACGCCGTATGGACGGCGAAAGTAAAAAACCCTATTAGTACTTAAAAAGCCACCTAAGAATCCTTAACTGGGCATAAGGAAAGTGATCACTGGCACACTTTAGATTCCAACTCTAGGTTTCAAATACCTATTTATATAGCTATTAGTTGCTAAAAACTGGTTTGGAAAACAAAAACCTTTGTTTTAAATACACATGTGGCAATTAATGTTGAATCTTGCTCTGATGCTAGCTGTCGCAGAACCGACCAATTTATAAGAGCACAAGTACAATGGCAGCCCGCAAGCGGTCGCACTGTCATACTTGAGCCCATATAAATCCAGGTAGTCCATTGAGTACCACGATGGGTCTCGATAAACGATCCACATACCACCAAGATCATACATGATTCAACATACATGTCATATGTTACATAAAGTTCATAGATACAGTTCATTCATCAGAGTATGAGATAGAGTTATTACAAACCAAGTTCGATAGATAGTAGGGAAGCAAATTGAAGTTCAAAAGTAGCATTTGTCAACATAGTTCAAATACAGTGCCAACACCTGATCACCATCCACAAAAGCATATAAGAGGGATTATTAAAGATGCCTATCCAAGGCTCACTCCTCATCCATAGCGGGATAGAAGCAGTTCTTGCAATAGTCGTGATAGACGGTACCATCTGCAACAATGGGAATAAAACCCTAAGTACGAGAAGGTACTCAGCTAGACTTACCCCATCATAAACCAGAAATAAAATGACTCCAACAATTATGCAAGGCTATATAAGTGGAGGTAGGTTGACAACATTTTGCATAAAAACGATTAACTTAATTATACAATTATACTTTGGTCATCAAGTTAATTATCGCTATTCATCTCTAGATTAGCAACTATCCTATGCCAAACATGTAGTATATCATTTTAAGAGCATACAATAGTAACCATAGTCGATGTAATAATTCTATGTTTATCCGAACCATCACATTCCATAGTACAATTACTACAATGTTGGGACTAGCCAAGTTTCTCACTATCCGGGAGAGACGCGATTCGAATTGATTTCAACCAGCTAGGAATTTATTCCTAACACAAACACACACATACCTGTGCCAAGGTAGTCTTAGGTCACCTTTGGTACAACTCAGGTCCACATTTCGTGGGTTCGCCTAGCACCACACAATCTAGGAACTAACGGTAGCCAGGTCGCTCAAGCCATGCCTACCCACTGTCCTAGACTAGGTTGTTCAGGTCATGTTTGCCCACGGTCTATTGATTCGCTCCCTGACACATCCTTACTACCATCTAGAGTGCACACTTTGATAGAGCGGGGCCTGGCCTAAGTTGAGCTACTCAGCTTCATAGTCTGAAATGAGTTATCCGGCCAGCTAAGTGATAGGCATGCGTACAATCTTGTCAGAAGTGCCAACAATGATATAATCCTTAATCGACATAGACGAGGATAGATCCACACCCAAGACCTCCATGTCTTGTTGCTTCTCTATCGACATCCCACTCGGTCTCCATTCATTATTAACACATGGTTATTTCTACGATAGCAAATATAGCCAACCAGTACTTCAGTATCCACCTATATCTCGCAGGTGATAGGAAATCACCCGACTTCTACCGGTCTAAGCATGACTAAGCATATATTTGATCCTGGACCTACATAGGGTTAAAGGTGTATATATCTAGGACAAGGAAGTTCCATGCATCAAGTGTTTCCAAGTCAACTCTTATAAACTAATGCATCAAATATAAAGGACTCAAGTAGTATTTTATAAAACAATGGGAGACTTAAAATGCTTCTGGGGCTTGCCTTTGAGAAAAGAAGTGGGGCGGTGATCTGGGCACTCTAGGGAGCTCTTTGGGAGTCTGCTCCTCTTCTCCTAGAGCTGTGGCTTGAGGAGTCTCCTGCTGATCCCCTTCCTCTTCTTTCGTTGAATTCCAGCAACGTTATATCCTCGGTCGATCCTATATGCATGATCATGGAATAAGATATCATGAATGCATGTATGATGACATGTATAATATGATAACACATGATGAATGCATCCTCGTAAGTATTTTAAATAGTATGGTGTTAAAGTAATAACAAGTGCATCCTATTCTACTGAGTAGATGCATATCTCTTCTCTATTACTTAAGCAAATACTTCTGCAAGTTATTTATCCGAACTATAAAAAACAACAAGCTACTCGTTTTAAACCATAACAGGAGTTATATACATTGAAATTATATGGTTGGGAACATTCTGAGAAAGCTTATGAAATTGTATACAACTTTATTTAATACCCTTGATGTGATTCAATAGTTATCTAGGTCAAACAATTCAGTTAATAAAATCTAGTCATGAGAGCAAACAATTAGGGCAGCAAACTTCTAAACAGCCAAAACTCTTAAACTCTAAGGTCTATGACCATGAAAATCTAACACGAGGTAGATTAGTAAGTTATCTACAACTTGTTATTTACAAGTTTTACAGATAAGGCCATTATCAACATGAAAATCAGTCCATTCAATCGAAGCTATACATGCAACCACTTATTTGAATTATAAAGTAATAATTAATTAGGTTGGCATACAACCAATTGCTTCTGAGCCTTACTATTGATCATCAATAGTTCATATGCATCACAAGAACCACATAAAACATTATGGTCAAGCACAATACTATTTATTTAAATACCTTTATTTATTTAATTAGATAATTAGGGAGAAATAACAAACATATACAAAATGTGCACAATAAATTCTTATAAAATTACAGTAGCTTCCTAGTGCTCACAATAGATTACTGCTGAAAATTCATACCATTTGCACATGTATAAGCATTCCCTACTACAAAAATGACAAGCTAGCAAGGTCTATTTTAGTGAAAATAGTTTAATCCTATAGAAAAGTGTCAAACAACAGATTATATATTTTTCCTAGCTTCACATTAGTGCATACTACTGATACAAAATTTGGCATAGCAATATGTTTACATATTTTTATCCCTATAATTTTCCTCAGAAATGCCATTTATTAATAGATAAATAGAAAAGATCATATTTCAATCAAGTATTACTATCAAGCTTAATATTTTTCCTAGCTATAGCATGTTAACACAAGACTAGCAAAATTGGAATCACAATTTTGTCACATTCCTAGCCCAAGTTACACATTTTACAAAATTATAAACATTCAAAAAGCACTTATCTAGCTATATTTTATTCACCAACAAAAATACTAGAAATTGTACATCTCATATTTTTGTAAAATACTACACTTCGAGAGGAACCCAAAAAATTTGGTTCACCAAAATCAGACTTCTAGAACTCCACTTATGATTTTCCAAAGTTTGCATACAAATCTGAAATAAATTAACTAGCCTTCAACCATATAGCTGTTGACAGCTGGGACCCCCAAGTCAGTCGGGCCCATGCGTCAGTGAGCCAAGAGGAAAGGACCGGCACGGACCGGCCGGAGTTCGCCGACAGCAAGCTCTCTAGTGACGGCACCGGGACCTCGATGATCCCTGTGACCTTGCACACATGATAGGGTAGCTAGTTGGACCGATTACTGGAGCTAAGAACGACGGTGGCGATCATGGCGGCATGGCGGACGTGGGTCGACGGTGAGCCGCCGTAGCTGGCCAAGACGACGCCATCTAGGGTTTGGCCTAGCTTCTACACACAACGATGAATCTATCGTGCACTCAATTATGGCTCGCAGTGGTCGGAGGTGGCCTGACCACGGCGACGTGGCACAGCGGCGAAACACCGGTGAGGGCCGCGCGCTGCACGAAGGCTTACCGTGCATAGCTAGCAAGCAAGGCAGGTGTGGTGATGCGGTGGGAGTATGACGGAACTATGATGGTGGCAAAGGAGCTACGCGGGTGCAAGGCGAGGCGAGCGGCCGGTGATGGCATCGGCGGTGCTACGCTGCTGGCTATGTGAAGGCGGAGGAAGGCAGTGGAGAGTGAGGGAGCGCGAAGGAGTGACTGAGCCAAGCCACGCATGGTCTCCTTATGCGTGCACCAGCACACAGCAATAGGGGCCTGATGATGGCCAGCGGAAGCCATGCAGAGACCAAGCCCTGCGCCGGTCGGCCACTGATGGCCAAACCGAATAGGCCATCAGACCTCGCGATCTAGTCTAACAGCATGATTTGATGACGTTCAAACTCCTAATCCACAGCATATTAGTGAAAACTATCTTAACAAAAATTGTAGCCCTATATACTATCTCCAATTTCTCTTAAAGGATCAAGGCCTAATTCTCAATGAATAAGGAGTAAAATCATCACAAAGTTGGGTACGTCAGCACTGTCAGCGCAAAAGACTTAGCAAAATTTCTAAGTGCTAAAAACTTTGAAATGTTGATTTCTTTTGAGCTAATTCAAACATGTTAGGAGCTGAACTAGCCTATGACCCAAAAATAAAAGTTGTTGCTTCATCAAATACTACAACTTTGCTTTAGTGCACACATCCATGCAAAGGCTCTTTGACATGGTTCAACCAAGGTCAAACATATCACTTTCAAATGATGACTTACACTACAATTATGACTTAGAGACCAAACTAGCCCTAGTCATGAATACCAAAGTTGTTCATAGTGACATTCTAAACCTATTTAGGGTATTCCTAAGGTCACACAAGCATTTCATACATTGGTTACACATAATACTTCCCAGGTCAACAAGCATATCATCACTTAGGAGCTTAATTAGATAAAGTGATCTTCATGAACAATGTTCCATTAGTCATCCTAAGTGTAGCTAAGGTGCTTTAGTGACCAACATCAACCACTTACACTTATTCACACATGATCATAAGCATACACATAAGGAAACATGAAATAACAAGGCATGTTTCAGTTGTATGTTTCATATGTAAAAGCTCATATATGAATGCTTGATGATTATGCTCATGCAATGCAAGTCAAATTATGCAAGCCTAACACCTAGGGTGTTACAAAAACCCTCATACAACCGACCTCCTAGAGCATTGATTGTACCGCCTGACCAAGGTAGGCCCAAGCGGAGCTAGGGTGGTTCGCCAGCACCATGGGCCAGCCCATTTGCCACCGTCTTGCTCTAGTGGGTTGCTGGCTGGGCCTGGACCCCTACCATGCTGGTCTTCTGCCTAGAAATGGAGTTGGATGGGCTTTGCTTTGTGTTTTGCTTGAATGTGCTTACTCGGTTGTGCATTTTAGTGGTTTTCATGTGTTGCCCTACAAAACATATACATACCAAAACTCATGAAGAATGTTAGTTAAAACCCCTATTTTAAGTTTTAGTTCTCATATTTGTTTATTTTGTTTAAAATATTGGTGGCAAAAATATGAGTTAAGCATCGCCAACAAGCTCTCCCACAATTAATCCTTTGCTCGCCCTCGAGTAAAGTTCAATGGACTAAGCAGGTTCATCTCCTTGACTTGAAAATCTGCATATAGGTTATTCCAAGCTTCAGCTGAACCTGTGAACTTCCAAGTGTCTACCAAAATATCTTGGTTAATTGAAAAAAGGAATAGCTTAGATTCAAATCTTCTCACCCTATTCCTACTCAGAAACTTGGGTTTTTGTATGGTTTTGAAAACATAAAGACAGCATTTGTTCCTTGAATGATTCTCTCAAGTTGCTCAGATTTGTAAATGGTTCCTCACCAAGGCATATTTGAAAGTTTTGCCTTCTCTTTTGATCATCCTACTTCTAAGAGCTTATATGGAGCTTTTAGGTAGGGATGAAAAAGTTGTGGCACATTTACCTTGCATATGTTGTAAAGTCAAATCCTAGACCTCACCGGAGGGAAGCGTTATACCCTTAGATCAAAACAGAGCAAGTGTGTGGATTTTTTGGTGGTATTATACTCCTCTATTTGATATGATCTCTAGCTTTTTATTTTGAGACATGGCTAGCTTTATTTTCTTTATGAGCCTCCATGTGCTTATTATTTTTTAAATGCTTTTGTGACCTTCATGTATCCCTCCTTTTTCTATACTTCAGGACCTTCATGTGTCCCATTCTTTATTTTTCTTTTTGCATAGTGTCGCAGAACCGACTAATTTATAAGAGTACAAGTACAATGGCAGCCCGCAAGTGGCCGCACTATCATACTTGCACCCATATAAACTCGGTAGTCCATCGAGTACCACAATGGTCTTGATAAACGATTTACAACAACCAAGATCGTACAGGATTCAACATACATGTCACATATTACATAAAGTTCACAGATACATTTCATCATCAGAGTACGAATAAAAGTTATTACAAACCGAGTTTAATAAATAAAGCAGAAGCAAATAAGTTCAAAATTAAAGTTTCCAACATAGTTTGATACATTGCCAAATAAGATCATGGTCCACAAAAGCAAAGATAGGAATTACTAAAGAAGCCTGCCCAAGGCTTACTCCTCATCCACAGTGGGATAGAAGCAACTCTTGCAATAACCATGATACACAGTGCCATCTGCAACAATGGGAAAAATAAACCCTGAGTACGAGAAGGTACTCAGCTAGACTTACCTGTCATGAACCAGAAATAAAATGACTCCAAGGAATATGCAAGGCTATATAAGTGGACGTAACTTGCCAACATTTTGCGAAAAAGGCAATTGACTTATTGTGCAATTATGATTCCTTTATCAAGTTAATTATAACTATCCATTTCTAGACTTGCAACTATCCTGTGCCAAACATGTGGTATATCATTTAGAAACATACAATAGTAACCATAGCAGGTATTGTAATTCCATATTCATTCGAACCATCATGTTTCATAACACAGTTACTACAATGTTGGAGCTAGTCAAGTTTCTCACTATCCGGGAGAGATGGCGATTCGAATCGATTTCAACCAGCTGGGAATTTATTCCTAACACAAACCTAGGTCTACCAGCCACGATAGCCTTAGATCACCTTTGGTACAACTCAGGTACACATTTCACGGGTCCGTACCACGTCGCACAATCTGGAACACCAGATGCTAGGATGCTCAGGCCAAGCCTACCCTTGGGCTCAGTCTGATCGTTCCCCAGAAGGAGCGCACAACAGAACGGGTCCCGGCCTGAGTTGAATTACTCGGCTTCGCGGTCGGAACGAGTTATCTGGCCAGCTAAGTGAGAGGCATGCGTTCAATCTTGTCAGAGGTTCCAACAACAGTACGGTCCTTAATCAACACAGACGGGGATAGATCCACACCCAAGACCTCCATGTCTTGTTGCTTCCCTATCGACCTCCCGTCCGGTCTTGATTTACTTTTACCTCATGGTTCTGTTCCACAATGGTAGATATAGCCAACCATGCTCTGGTATCCACCTATATCTCGCAGGTGATAGGACATCACCCGACTTCTACCGGTCTAAGCATGGCTAAGCATATATTCGATGCTGGACCTATACCGGTTAAAGGTGTAATATCTGGACAAGGAATGTACATGCATCAAGTGGTTCCATTCAACTCTTATAACCTAATGCATCAATCATAATTACGTAAGTAAACATTTGTAAATTACTAGGAGACTTATAATGCTCCGGGGCTTGCCTCACAGAAAGGAAGTAGGGTGGTGGTCAGGACACTCCGGAAGCTCTTTAGGGTTCTGCTCCACGCCTTCGGGAGCTGTGGCTTGCGGATCCTCCTGCTGATTCCCTTCCTCTGCTTCTTCGAATTCTAGCAACGTGATCTCTTCCTCCGATCCAAGATGCATGAGTATGGCATAAATATTACGAATGCATAAATGTTAACAAGTGCATCATGTTTATTGAGTAGGTGCATATCTCTTCTCGATTAATTAATTAACTATTTCCACAATGCATCGATTATGCCACAAACCAGTAGCTACTTGTTTCACTCATAACTGGAGTTCTACTAATCCAATTTCAGTGATCCTAGACTTTCTGGAAAGCTCATCAAATTCTCTACCATTTTGTTATTAACCATTTTTACAGTACACATCATTTTCAACATGCAACTCATCAAACTACAGAATCTATCCGGAAACTATTCAACATGCAATATAAAGTAATGCTACTTCTACTTCATGTAATCATTCCAAATTTGACAACATAGAATCTACCAACAGTGTAAGCATACCAAATACATTTTAGATAATAAAATGGTGAAGTTCAAACTATTTATTTAAATGCCTTTATTATTTTATTTAGATATCTAGGTTAAATAATAAACACATATCAGATGTACTTAATAAATTCTCAAAAAATTACAGTGCCTTACTAATGCTATCAAAGGACTACTACAAAAATTTCATGTCATTTTACGAAGTAGAACATCCTATACAAAAATGATAAGGCAGCAAGGCTTGAAATAGCATAAATGGAAAACCCTATTGAAAGGTGTCAAGCAACAGATTTCCTATTTTTCTTAGCATCCATATACTACTAGGATCACCTCCAAAAATTTTCATGAACTTTGGATTCATAAATAATTTATAAAAATTTACACAAGGATTAACTATTCATAAAAGAAAAATCTATAACTATAGATCTACACATGCACTGATCCTCAAATTTTTACCAGAGTTCATACATGACAAGAATAGCTTACCACAAAAATTTCATAATTTTTCGAGCACAGGAACTCTAGATATAAAATAAACAAATTTGAATGCATTCAAAAGCACATTTCAAATCCCTATTTAAATCTCCAAAAATTTCTACTGTAAATGTTAAAAACATATTTTTCCTAAATACTGCACTTCCTATGCAACACTAACAAATTTATTTCACAATTTTTGGAGCTAGCAAATTGAAGATACAAAAATTACAAAAACATGTGAAATCTGCATTCAAACTAAACTAGATTTAAAACATGGAGTCGCTGACCGGTGGGACCTACGCGTCAGTTGGACCCACATGTCATCGAGACGAAACAGGGCCGGCGGCGCCACTCTACGGATGTGGCCAGAGCTCGCCGACGGCGAGGTTGTCGGCGGTGAGGTCTTCACGACGTGATCTACGTGACCTAGCGCATCTATTGAGCCACTTGGCCGGCCCTATCATTGACGGTAATGACGACGGTGGCGGCTATGGCGGCTCGGCGAGGCAGGACAACGGCGGCATGCCGGAGGAAGCTATGGCGACTCAACCTAGAGCTTGGACGAGCACAACTGAGCTGTGGGGAAACTATCTAGCGCACTAGCGTGGCCTGCAGTGGATGGTGCCGATGTGGCCACGGTGATGGGACTAGCGGTGGAGCTCCGGCGAGGACCGCGCGTGGCACTGGAGCTTACCATGCTTCTTCGGCTAGCAATGCAGGCTCGGTGGGACTGAGGGGGCGCTATGTGGCTTCTGTGGTGATAGAAGGGCGACGAGGGCGAGCTGGCGCCGGCAATGGCGTCGGTGGCACGCCTGAGCTACGGTGGCGGCTGCGGGTGAGCGAAGGAGGAGCGGAGAAACTAAAAATGGGGCGTGGATGGCTTGGGCAGGCGCTGGCGGGGTTAAGGCAGCGTTCAAGCACATCGTGGCCTGCGCGATCAGGGTGTTGGCGACGCGCGGCCGTCGCTGCGGACATGCGGCGTTCGCGTTCTGGCGTCGGTCGGCCACCGAACGGCTTCGATTCAGTTCGTCACTAACGAAGTGCCGAGCCTGACGACGTGTTTTCACATTGAACAAACTCTTAATCCGTGGACTTCTAGCCAAAACTTCCTAAACCAAATTTGTAGACCTATGTACCAGCTACAATCCTTATTCAAAGCACTTGTTCTAATTCACAACAGAAACGGAGTAAAATCATGCTCAAGGTCAGCTTGTCAGACTGTCAGTGATCCAGGACTTAAGTGTTGAAAGCTTGATTTTGCTGGTTTTTGTGGGACCCATTCAAGCATGTTAGAAGCTAAATTAGTCAATGACCCAAAAATAAAAGTTGTTCCTAATGTCAAACGCTACAACTTTGCTTTAGTGAACTCCATGCAAGGTCTCTAACATCTAGTTCAACTTTGGTCAAACATGCTACATTCAAATGATGATACATACTCAAACCATGACTTAAGGACCTAATTAGCCCTAGCCCTAATTACCAAAGTTGTTCATGATGATATCCTAAACATGTTTAAGCTATTTGCAAGGTCATTCAATCATTTTATGTAGTAGTCACTCATAGGGCCATTTAAAGTAATCACATGAAACATGACTTAAGGACTTGATCATGGAAAATGACATTCATGAACCATGCTCCAATTGTGAACCTAAGCATTGCCAAAAGATTTTTGGTGACTCATATTAACCAAGTACATGTGTCCACTCATAATCATATGCATATACACATGGAGACATGAAATAACGAGAGGTTGCATATGATAATGAAACATGCGATAACAAGCAAATGTTGCAGATGTTTCAATCAAATGTTTCAATTGTAAATGATGGTTTATGAATGCTTGATGCTCATGCTCATGTTATGCAAGTCAAGTTATGCAAGGCTAACACCCGAGGTGTTACACATAGCCTTTATGTCTCTTCCTAAGATATATGCTAGTGGGATCATATTTTTAAAGTGTGGAGTATTTATTTTGCTGGAGATGGAAAACATGTTTTAGCATATTCCTAGTGTAGCAATATCTTATTATTTGTGGCGTGTACGTGAGTTTTGACCTTGCGAGCATGAAATATCTCTGAACAAGGGTCACAAAACTTGACCAAACTCAATACAAAGTAAGAGGCATAAATGGAAGGTTTTTTTCATGTATGATTATATATGGCCATGGTAGGTATTTGAATGTCATTTAAGGATCATGCTATTTGAATTTTGTTTTGTAAAATAAATCCCAAGTATTTTGCAAGAAATGAGCAAGTGTCATATCATCCTACTATATCTCATTCGTCAATTACTTAGACAAAATGGGTTCCCTATGATAAGTGTTCACAAGTTTTTATGAATATTAGCAAGGAATAAAAAGTATGCAAACTTTAATCATAGGAAGACATGGAGATGGACCATTTCTTTTTAATTTATTTGTTAAAGTTTTTATTGAATATGGAGTGAGAGAGTGAGAGTTGCACAAACCGAGTTTGAATTTGACCAACTTTTGTGCAACTGAGTCGGAGGTGAGTGTAGTGCCTCCCCCACACTTGTTTTCTTTCATGTTTTTATTTGATGGCAACAAAAAGAAAACAAGAAAACAAGTGCAACCAAATATTTCTAATAATAATATCTTTATTCAATTATCAAAGGATAGGCACATTACATGATGAAATTCAAACATGATTGGAATGAAAACTTTGAAAGATAAAAAAGCGCCTAATTATTTAGCAGGAGTGGTCTGGAGAGGTTCGTCTAAAGCATCTACCACTCTTGCTGCCTTAGCCACCTTAGTTAACTTCTGGTCTAGCTTGAAGCGCAAACTATTGATGTCATCGACCAGATCTCTAATCTTGAGGAGGTTCGTGGCTAAGCTATCATTAAGGCCCCAAAGGAGATCTCACAGGCTAGTGTTCTTGGAACTAAGAGAGGCGATGGAAGGACCCTTAGAAGGTGTGTCCTTGTGGGGGTATGGCCCCCGGACACCCACGATAGACCACATGGGCTGCGCCCTCAGGGGTGGTCCATCCCACAAGACGAAGCATTGTGGGGCACGATCCTGGTTGGCGCCTTCTACAAGGCATCTAGAAGATATCCTAAAGATACTACGAGATCTATTAGGATACGTATGATCCCAAGATTCCTATAATCAGTTATTACTTTTTGGTTATCTCTTAGATCTAACTGACTTGTAACCCTACTCCCTGGACTATATAAGGCGGGCAGGGACCCCTCCAAACTCACGAAATATCATACGATAGCTAATACAAACCAACATACCACAGGAGTAGGGTATTACATCATACTGACGGCCTAAACCTGTCTAACTCATGTGTTTCTATTGCCTTCTTGTTCTTGATCTCACGCTCCTCTACCGATCAATCTACCTAGGTGGGATACCCCTCGGAGGACTGCCGATGATATTCTGTCGACAGTTGGCGAGCTAGGTAGGGGCTGTGCATGCTGTTTTCCTTGTCGAACAAGATGACTTTTTCTGTAGGCTCTTCGTCCCTCCCACAGCCTAGCCAGATCATCACGGTCGGATTGATCTCATGGACCATCAACGTTGATGGAGTCGGAGAGCTCCTCGAGCCAACGCAGATTGTCTTTGTGCCGATCATCCTAGCCCCCGCGATAGCAGATCTGATCTCGGAACCACCTCCGAGGTCACCTTCATCAACAACTCGCTGCCCGCTTCCTCGCTGCCAGATAGCGCCATACGCCACCGACTAGACATTCTGTCTAAAGCTAAGTCACGCTTTAATACTTTCCTAAATATTCTTTAATCTCCGTATATCGCCATAATGTTTCTTTGAACTATTTTCTCCATATTTGCTCTCCAAACGATTTTCCAAACCCTCGAACAGTCACGTTGATGCTCGGATGCCTCTAGAGGTCTCCAGCTCCTCCCTACACGAGCTATGGGCTCTGCACTCTGCATTATGGGTGGTCGGCAGCGGCTCCTTGGTCATGCCTGTTCCTCCTACATGTGCATAGGCTCCACGCTCGACGTTATGGACTATGGGCTAGCTAGGGCTAGAGACTCAGCTACACACTAACTAGCTGGGCGGTTTATATTAAATATAAATACATCTTCGCTCCAACTAATCACTAAACTACATACACTATTTTTTCACCGGAGTTCATATATTTTTACATCATGTACTATCCATTCTACATGTTTGTATTGCAGGATCATTGTCCAGGTGATCAGATCACCTGGTGCTCGGACTTCTCCACTAATCAACTGGTCGAACCGCTCGGTTCATGGACTCCATGGCCAACCAGTTGATCGAACGGTTCACCGGTTGCTTCTACTCAACACTCACTTTGCCACCGGCTAGTTGACTAGACTGTTCGTCGCTTGTGCTTCATCGTTAGCTACGCCAGGGACTCCTCAGCGCTTGGTTTCTTTGTGCTCGAGGAGTAAGTGGGCACACTTCACTGCACGAACATCACCAGCTACGCCGGGGACTCCTTGGTGCTCAGATATCGCCAGCTACACCGGGGACTCCTCAGTGCTCGGTCATCGCCAGCGATGCTGGGGACTCCTCACTCCTCAGTCCTCGAACATCACCAGCGACACCGGGGACTCCTCACTCCTCGGTGCTCGAACATCGCAAGCGACGTCGGGGACTCCTTGCTCCTCGGTCCTCGAACATCACCACCGACATTGGGGACTCCTCACTCCTCGGTGCTCGGTCATCGCTAGCGACATCGGGGACTCCTCGCTCCTCGGTACTCGGTCATTGCCAGCGATGCTGGGGACTCGTCGCTCCTTGGTGCTCGGTCATCACCAGCGATGTCGGGGACTCCTCGCTCCTCGGTGCTTGGTCATCGCCAGCGACGCTAGGGACTCCTCACTCCTCAGTGCTCAATCATCGCCAGTGACGCTAAGGACTCACCAGCGACGCCGAGGACTCCTCGCTCCTCGGTGCTCGGTCATCACCAGAGACGTCGGGGACTCCTTGCTCCTCGGTGCTCGGTCATCACCAGCGACATTGAGGACTCCTCGCTCCTCGGTGCTCGGTCATCGCTAGCAACATCAGGGACTCCTCGCTCCTCGATGCTTGGACATCGCCAGCGACGCTGGGGACTCCCCACTCCTCAGTGCTCAGCCATTGCTAGCGATGTCTGGGATTCCTCACTCCTTGGTGCTCGGACATCGGCAGCAACACCGGGGACTCCTCGCTCCTCGGTGCTTGGTCATCGCCAGCGACGCTAGGGACTCCTCGCTTCTTGGTGCTCGGTCATCGCCAGCGATGCCGAGGACTCCTCGCTCCTCGGTGCTCGGTCATCGCCAGCGACACCAGGGACTCCTCGCTCCTTGGTGCTTGATCATTGCCCCCCTTGGTGCTCGGTCATCGCCAGCGACGCCGGGGACTCCTCGCTCCTCAGTGCTCGGTCATCGCCAGCGACATCAGGGACTCCTCGCTCCTCAGTGCTCGGACATCGCCAGTGACGCTGAGAACTCCTCGCTCCTTAGTGCTCGGACATCACCAGTGATGCCAAGGACTCCTCGCTCCTCAGTGCTCGGTCATCGCCTATGACGCCGGGGACTCCTCGCTCCTTAGTGCTCGGTCATCGCCAGCGACGTCGGGAACTCCTCGATGCTCGAATCTTGCGACCTCTCATCGGTGTGCTATCAAGCTGCTCCATGCTATTTGGATTAGGGTGCTGATCTTGGGCAGCATGTTTTGGGTCTTGATACGCGCATGTCAGACGATGTCGGCAAGCTTTTAGACTTCTTTTTCTTTGATCCTGCTACAAGATTCATTCTTCATCTTCCAGCAAGCTCGGGGACTAAGTGGGCACACTTCACCTTGTGGTGAATGTGCTTGTTCTTATCTCAAGGCTATGCCTAGGGACTAGCTACCTGCTTGGCTGGTCTTCTACTTTATGACCTTGGCACCATGTGACTACGTCACCTAAGGTTAGGCTTGGGGACTAGCTATGGGGGTATGGCCCCCAAATACCCACGGTAGACCACATGGGCTACGCCCTTAGGGGTGGCCTAGCCCACAAGACGAAGCCTTGCGGGGCACGATCCTGGTTGGCGCCTTCTGCAAGGCGTCTAGAAGATATCCTGAAGATACTATGAGATCTGTTAGGATATGTATGATCCCAAGATTCCTATAATCAGTTATTACTTTCCGGTTATCTCTTAGATCTAACTAACTTGTAACCCTACTCTCTGGACTATATATGGCAGGCAGGGACCCCCTCCAAACTCAGGTAATATCATACGATAGCTAATACAAACCAACAGACCACAGGAGTAGGGTATTACGTCATACTGATGGCCTGAACCTGTCTAACTCGTGTGTCTCTGTTGCCTTCTTGTTCTTGATCTCACGCTCCTCTGCCGATCAATCTACCTTCATGGGATACCCCTTGGAGGACTACCGACGATATTCTATTGATAGTCCTCCTCATCACTACTCTCATATTGCCCTACGGGTCTTTTGATCGGTGGAAGCTTTCTAAACCTTTTGATCTTGAGGGGCGCACCTGAGGATTCTGACTCTTTCCATGACGAACTTGTCTTGCTCACTGGCTTGTTCTTTGATTTCACCTTGTTTCTGAAAAGCTAACATTACACAGTGCAACGTCGAGGCCCATGACCTCAGAGGAAAAAACGATGACTGCTCCCATCCGGGAGTCCCCTGCTGCTGGACGAACAGTAGATGGGCCAGCCGCCACTCCCAGCAGACCCGGTGATGGTGAATCATTGGCGCACATGACCGGCACGTCGGCGACCGCAACCACGGCTACGACCAAAAAAATCGTTACCTTGGAAGTGGAAACTATAGCTGTTGTTGATGCGCCAGAGGTTATAGATGCGACTCTATCAACTACTGAGGAGCAAACATCGTCACTCGCAGGGGTGCCAGGAGTGGTCGGAGCGGTGGCCCGACCACGGAGCCCCCCGAAGGTGCCTCAAGCAACGGTGGAGGAGGATGAGGTCGTGGAGATCAAGCGTGCTGTGCCTGAGCCCTAGTCCATCTGGATTCTCTAGAAATGCGGGGAAGAGGTGGTAGTCGTCGAGGAAGAAAACACCTCCAGAGAGATAAAGAGGTTGAAATCCACCATCGCCGGAGTTATGACTCAAATCAAGGTGAGTGCCACGCCAATAACACCGATAAATGTTGTCGGAAGATCAAGGTTTATCTTTTGCATTGTTAATCCACAGGGGATAGCTCGGACAGCTGAACAACGGCACCAACTGATAAAGAGGATGGAGCCCCTCACCGAGGAAAATAAGATACTCCGGGAGGCTTTAAGTCTTTCAGAGAAAAGTATTCAGAGGGCCCAGCGCGAGCGGGACCTTGCGGAATCGAATTCGCGGGACCTTGAACATCAAAATGGGGTTCTGTCCGAGCGACTAACGGCTTCGTCCAAGCAGCTGAAGAAGACATCCGAGGAGCTGGCAATTGTATCCGAGGAACTTAAGAAGATGTCCGAGCAGTTGAGCAAGAAAAATGGAGAACTCAATAGTAAAACTGAACAGCTCGACCAGAAGTGCCAGCAGTTGGAGGATGCATCCAAGCTGAAATCAGGTATTCTTTTTCACATAATGTGCTTTGTAGTAAGTGGCCGTATATTTTTCTGTTTCTTATCTTTTGTGCTTGCAGAGCAAGATGCAGAACTCAACCGGCTTCGCCAGACCGTCGAACAAATCCGATAAGAAAAATGAAGGAGTCGGATCAAGCTAACAAACTGGCCGAAGAATTGAAAGGCAGGTTTCCCCTGATTGGAAGTGACGCCATAATTCTTTTTTGCCATGACGAACCATTGTAATTCTTGCAGATTATCGACATAAAACCAAGGCACAGTTCGATGTGCTGGTGCAAGAAGCCAAAGTCCAGAAGGACAACTTCAACACTATAACTGCCGCAATTAAACCAGTGCTGGACTGCGTCGACATTGAACCAGCGCCCTGTCTAGATGGTAGGCAGCAAGGGCCAGACACCATCGTTCAGAGATGCAAGGCAGCGTGGGAGAACTTCAAAAACTTCAACCGCGACGTTGTTTTGACCGCCGCTACTCATGCCCTTGCGGTGGTTCGGTCTCATTATCCGTCCATCGACGTCCAGTCGATAGGTGGTGGGTTCACCGATGGGCTGAGCGACGCACAGACCCAGTAGCTGGAGGATGACGTTGAGGATGTGGTGAAAGTGCTTGTCGACGATATAGACCTGTTTGGCGAAACAGAAGCTATTGGCGAAGCTTAAAGAACTACTCAGATATTACCGCCTGTAATACTTGATTTATCTGGCTATGAAGAATATGTGTATTATCAACCCAATGCACTTTTTCCCAATATAAGCTGTGTTTGATCATTTAGTTTTCACTGAACTAGATGCCTTAGTTAGATCGTGATCCGTAACGCATAACGCGGAGCCCATGCGTATGTTGGAGAAATAGGCGTTGTAATAAGACCATGTCCTATCGGCCAACACACCGAGCACCGAGCTCATGGTACGTTTGGTGGGATGTTATAGCCTTGGTGTCCTCTAGAATTACTATTGCGGAAAAACGTTCTGCCCAGCAGCCAACGTGAGTAACATGGCGAGAGAAATGGCTAAAGCGGCGTCCGAGCGGTTAGTTCATATCTGAAATCTAGGCATTGACTAGCCCATAGTCCATAACGTCGAGCGCAGAGGCGCTGACACGTGTAGGACGAACAGGCATGGCCAAGGAACCGCAGCCGACCAACCGTAACACAGAGGGTGGAGCTCCTAAGCACGTGTAGGATGTAGTTGGGGACTGGGTCGTTTCCATAGAAAACAGAAGGAAAAAAGGTGTGCTGTTTGACGATCGGCGGGCTATGTTGCGAATATTGAAAGTGCAACACCGTTGTTGTTTTTGTAGAAAAACCTGCGCGTCCCGGAGGAAGCATAGTAGGCGATTTTTGGAAAAATCGTGTTCGGTGATTGGGAGTTAATGTGTTCGGCAAATTGGAGAGGTCGTGTTCAGCGATCGGGAGTTAACGTGTTCGGTGAATTGGAGAAATCATGCTTGGTGATTTAGAGAAATCGTGCTCGGCGATTTGGAGAAATCGTGCTCAGCGATTTGGAGAAATCGTGCTCGGTGATTTGGAGAAATCATGCTCGGCGATTTGGAGAAATCATGCTCATCGATTTGGATGTACTAGTCGAGCGTATTCGAGGCCATCGCGGAGTAGCTTACATCTCGCTAACGGTAGTTGAAGCTTATGATGAAGGAAAAAATGTAGAGAAATTATGGAGACCAGAACTTTATTAATATTAAAGTAAAGAATACATATCTATGTTATTTCAAGGGTAGAAACGTATAAGGTGCTCTATGTGCCAGGAGTTGGGAACATCGAGTCCATCTAAATTGCATAAGCGATAAGACCCTGGTCGAGTAACACCTTTTACGATGTAAGGGCCCTCCCATGGTGAAGACAGCTTGTGAAGCCCTTCGGTTTTTTGTTTCCGACGTAAGACGAGGTCGCCGATCACGAATGAACGACCTTTGACGTTATGGTTGTAATACCTCCGCAGACCTTCGAGGTACTTGGTTGTGCGAACACAAGTAATCAGACGTTCTTCCTCGGCCCAATCAATGTCTTCTGTCTGAACAGCTGTGGCTTGGTCTTCATCATAGTTTTCTACTCTGGGTGCTCGGAATGCAATATTCGCTGGAAGTATGGCCTCTGAGCCATAGACCATAAAATATGGAGATACGCCGGTACTACGACTAGCTTGAGTGCGCAGTCCCCAGACCACAGTTGGTAGTTCTTTGAGCCATCTGCCCGGGTGCTTTTCTTCTTTCTGATAGAGCCTTTTCTTGAGGGCGTCGAGGATCATACCGTTAGCTCGCTCGACCTGACTGTTAGCTCTAGGATGAGCAACGGAAACGTATTTAACAGAGATGCACCTGTCCTTATAGAAGTCCCAAAAATGATGGCCGATAAAAGTTGTCCCGAGGTCAGTGATGATGCTGTTCGGGAGACCGAATCTGTGTACGATGTCCTCAAAGAGCTCGACTACTTTCTTAGCAGTAGCTGCGACGAGTGGTTTGTACTCGATCCACTTGGAAAACTTATCGATGGCGACATAAATGTACCAGAAACCTCCTAGCATAGGTTTGAAAGGCCCAATCATATCCAGTCCCCAGCATGCGAATGGCCAGAAAGCTAGAATGGTTTGTAATTCTTGTGCTGGCACATGTATTTGCTTGGCAAAAAAATGACATCCCTCACATCATCGGACGAGATCTTCTGCATCGGTAATGGCCGTGGGCCAGTAGAAACCTGCTCAGAAAGCTTTGCCGACTAGTGTTCTCGAAGCCGCATGATTGCCACAGGAGCCAGAGTGAATTTCAGATAATAGCTTCACACCGTCATCTTGGATGATGCATTTCTGCAGTATCCCTTCCTTGGCACTTTTCCTCATCAGGCTACCGTCCACCAACACGTAGTGCTTACTTCGGTGAATTAGTCATTCGGTTTTGATTTTGTCAGCGGGTACTTCACCGTTGGAGAGGTACTTGATGAATTGTTCCCTCCAATCAGCGATCTGCGAAGGTATTGTGAGCACCAACTGCTCGGTAGGGGGTACTTCTACAACTTCCTTGTCTTCCTTAATGGATGGTGTTAAGCGGTCCTTAATGAAGATCCCCGCTGGAGCCATGGTACGAGAAGATCCTATCTTCGATAGTTGGTCGGCTATTTGGTTTTGATCCCGTACCACATGGTGGTACTCGATGCTGTAGAATTTTCCTTCAAGCTTCCTGATTTCGGCGCAGTAAGCGTCCATCTTCTCACTGGAACAGGACCAATCTTTATTGAGTTGATTGATAACTAGCGCAGAATCCCCGTATACCATAAGGCGTTTGATGCCGAGCTCAACGGCTATATGGAGGCCGTGGAGACATGCTTCGTATTCCACGGCATTGTTAGAGACCGGGAAGTGTATGCAAAGAATGTATCGGAGTTTATCCTTTGTCGGTGTGATGAACAGAATGCCCGCACCGGCCCCATTAATATTAAGGGCGCCGTCGAAGTACATCACCCAGTGCTCGGGGCAAGTGGCGGCGATGGGTTCTTGGATTTCGGTCCACTCAGCGATGAAATCGGCGAGCGCCTATGACTTTACGGTCGGCCTGCTTCTGAAGTCAATGGAGTAGGTGTTGAGCTCAACAGCCCACTTGATGATATGACCGTTGGCCTCTTTATTTCGGAGAATGTCTCCCAGAGGGAACTTGGTGACCACGGCGATCTTGTAGTATTCGAAGTAATGTCAGAGCTTGCGTGAGGTGATTAAGATTGCATATAACAGCTTTTGCACCTGAGGATAACGAGTTTTGGGCTCATTAAGTACCTCGCTGATGAAATAGACCAGACACTGTACCTTGTAGGCATGTCCAGTTTCCTCACGTTCGACGACAATAGCCATACTGACAACTCAAGAAGTGGCGACGATGTAAACCAGTAGAGTTTCATCTGGTCATGGCGCTGTCATGATTGGAGGTTTTGTTAAAAACAATTTGAGCTGCTCAAAAGCTGTGTCTGCCTCCTCCAACCAAGAAAAAAGTTCAGAGGCCTTGAGGAGCTTGAAGAAAGGCAGCCCTTTTTCACCGAGGCGTGATATAAATTGGCTTAACGTAGCTATGCAGCCTATAAGCTTCTGTATATCCTTGACACACATCGGCCGTTTCATGTTGGTGATGGCGGAGACTGTATCAGGGTTTGGTTCGATGCCCCGAGCGCTGATGATGTAGCCGAGCAGGATACCGAATGGAACTCCAAAGATGCACTTTGAAGGGTTCAGCTTCCATCAGTATTTGCTTAGGTTGGAGAAAGTTTCTTCAAGGTCGGTGATAAGATTGTCGGCGGTTCTAGTCTTGACGACCACGTCGTCGATGTAGGCTTCGACGTTGCGGCCGATCTGTTGGTCGAGGCACGTCTGGATAGCCCTTTGGTAGGTCGCGCTGGTGTTCTTTAGTCCGAAGGACATAATGGTGTAGCAGTATGCACCGAAAGGTGTGATGAACGATGTTTTAACCTGGTCTTCCTCCTTGAGGGAGATCTGATGGTAGCCTGAGTAACAGTCGAGAAAGGAGAGCAACTCGTAGCCAGCGGTGGAGTCTACAACCTCATCTATCCGAGGCAAACCGAAGGGGTCTTTAGGGCAGTGTTTGTTAAGATCAGTATAATCAACACACATTCTCCATTCTTTATTCTTTTTCTTAACAAGAACAGGATTAGCTAACCAATCTGGATGATGCACTTCTTTTATAAATCCAGCAGCTAAAAGCCATTTTATTTCTACCCTAATAGCCTCCTTTTTGTCCGGCGTGAATCGGTGAAGTTTCTACTTGATCGGCTTAGCGGTCGGCGAGACATTCAAGGAGTGCTCGATCTTCTCCCGTGGTACCCTAGCATGTCTACAGGTTTCCAAGCAAACACATCGGCATTGGCACATAGGAAGGAGACGAGCGCGCTTTCCTATTTGGGGTCAAGGTGAGCCTCGATTTTCACTGTCTTTGAAGGGTCGTCGAGGCCGAGGCCGATCTCCTTGACTTCCTTGGACTTGGCGAAGGCCTAGGGAGGCTCTGGGATCTCCATGTCATTAGCAGATGCGTTCTTGGCTTCGACGACCACGCTGGCCATCTGGATGGAGAGGTCAATGGCTTCAGCAAGGGTAAGACTTTCTGTCTCGCAGGCATAGGCGATGGAGAGGTTGGCCCGTAGAGACAGGACTCCTATAGGCAAAGGCATCTTCAACACTAGATACGCATAGTGCGGAATGGCCATGAACTTGGTCAGAGCCGGACGCCCTAGTATGGTGTGGTAGGCGGTGTCGAAGTCGGCGACATAAAAGTTGATATGCTCCACTCTGTAGTTGGTTGCCGTGCCAAACTATACTGGTAGGGTAATTTCCCCAAGTGGTCTAGATGCCCTACTAGGTACCACGCCCTAAAAGGAGGAGTCTGAGGGCATGAGGTCTGTTGTCCTGAGTCCGAGCTCCCTTAAAGCCCCGACGAAGAGTAGATTCAAAGCACTCCCACCGTCGATGAGGACTTTTCTGAATAGCACCTTCTAGATAGTCGCATCAAGGATGAGGGGAAAATGCCTCATGTAGGGTATGTCCACCCACTAGTCGGCTCTACTGAAGATGATGGAGATTTCAGACCATGGACGATAGCTGGGGTTGGCGGTAGTTTCTTCTAAGACTACGGCGAGCACTTGTCGGGCGGCGAGCTTTCGTTCCCTTCTACTTTTGTTGGAGGCGAAACCCCCGAAGATGGTGGCGACCACCTTGTCGTGGTCCTAGAAGGCGTTATTATTATCCCCTAGTGGTCGGCGTCCTCCGTTCCCACCATTGTCGTCGTTGTACTTTTTCTCCTAGAACTCCTTAGCCAAACCAAGGCAATCTTTCATCTTGTGTTTGGCGTTTTTGTGCAGGGGGCACGGGCCATCGAGGATCTTCTTGTACTGCTCATTATAGTTGCGCTTTGCGCGTGGCTCATTGACGTTGGCAACAAAGTGATCTGGTCGGCGGCGGCAATTCTGACCAGGTTTGAATCCGTCTAGCCGATCACGTTCGCTGTCCCAGTGGAAACTACGGTCGTCGTAGCGACGATCATTGTACTGTCGGTTGTCGTTGCGGTCATCGTGGTGGCGAATGTTGTTCTGTCAGTCGTCGTTTCGGTCGTCGTGGCGGCGAGGCGGGCGATTAGTGCCCGTATCTTCGTCAAAACGCACCTCCGCTTCCTCGGCGTCGGCGTACTGGTTTGTGGTTGTGATCATCTCACCGATGCCGGTAGGTGGTTTTCTATTGAACTTAGAACGGAGTTCTTGATGATGAAGTCCTCGGACGAAGGCGGTGATGACTTCGGCTTCCATAATGTTGGGAATAGAATTCCTCATCTTGGAAAAGCATCTAATGTAGCTGCGGAGTAGTTCGGACGGCTTTTGGTTGATGCAGTTGAGATCATGCTTGGTGCCCGGCCGCCTACAAGTGGCCATGTAGTTGTCGGTGAAAACTCTCTTCAGATCTTCCCAAGAGCCGATGGAGTCTGGGGCGAGATTTGTGAACCAGCTCATGGCGGCTGGCATGAGCATAACAGGGAGATAGTTTGCCATGACGTTGGTGTCTCCTCCGGCGGCGCGGACGGCGGTGGCATAAGCCTACAGCCATTGAGTTGGGTTCATCCTTCCTTCATAGGGCTCGACTCTAGTGATTTTGAAACCACAGGGCCACTGGAGTGTTCGGAGTGCCCTGGTGAACGCAGGGGGCCCTTTCAGGCTACTAGGACCAACATCGGCAGTGTTGCTAGCGACGATCGGCTCCAGAGCTGAGTTCGGGTTGCCGTATTCCTACTCGTACTCCTGGCGACGTCGTACTTCATCTTCATGGCGCCCGAAACATCATTGGTCGATATGTCATCGTGCGTCCCGAAGATTGCTGAGGTGCACTTGGGCGTCCTGTTCGACCTCTTGGTCGTGCTGGCGATGATGCTCGGCGCGGTGGCCTCCAACTCCCCCCTAGGGAGGTGGTGACTGGTCGGCGAAGCGGCTTTGACTAGGGCGGCGATTGGATCTAGGATCAACTGATCGGCGGATCACGCTTGTGGAGCATGAAGGTCTCTGAACTTCTCAGATCTCGTTAACTTGATAGTGTGCCGCTTTAAGCATAGCAGCGACCTTGGCGAGCTTGGGCGTCTGCGGGAGGTGAGCGAGTTTGTTGGCGGCCATGGCCAAATTAGCGCTCGGAGTCTTGAAAACGCCATGGCCGTCAACGCGGAGGAATTCTTCATTGAGGTTGCGATGAAGGGGCCTTCCTTGTGAATCGAACTGGTTATCACAAGCGGCATCGGCCATCGCGATGGCACATTGGTTATCATGCCGTTGCACACGGTTGGCGTTCCTGTTTTCATGGGCGGCGCGTTTCTCGTCTGTTTCACCGTTCCGGGGGGGCTGTCGATACTGACGTTGAAAATCGCGCCACCCTGGAAAGGTAGGAGAGGAGGTTGCTTGGTGAAGGTCTCGACGAGGGGCTCGGTGGATCCTTGAGATTCGGAGTCCGGATTTTCTTCAAGGATAGTTTGGAGAGATGCTCCGAGACCCCGGCCGGCGTGCAGCATGTTGACAGTTGGTGGAAATTGGTCGGCGAGCTGGTCGGCGAATTTGCCCCTCAGGGCGTCCTGATATGTAGTTGCGGTGTTAGCGAGCCCGAAAGGCAGGGCAGCGGGCCCTAGAGTCTGCCGAGCATTGAACGTTGACAGATCAGGATCGGAGGGTGCTCGGTGCTGAACAAGGGTGTCCAGAGCCGACTCAGCAATGGAGAGGCAATCGGCGAGTTTCAGGCCGACCTGATCGATAGATTCGATTAGATCGTCATTGTTGACATGCCTCCTCTGGTAGTAAGGAAGCGAGCGGTGGGCTGATGGAGCCAACCTTGGAAGTGGTTCCGAGATTGGATCTATAGTTGCAGATGCGAGGGTGGTCGGTGCAGAGCAGATCTGCACCGGCTCAAGAAGCTCTCCAACTCCGTCGGCATTGATGACCCACGTGATGGATCCGACCGTGAAGATCTAGCTAGGTTGCGGGAGGGACGAAGAGCTTGCAGAAAAAACCACCTTGTTCGACAAGGAAACAGCACGCACACCCCTACCTGGCGCGCCAACTATCGACAGAATATCGTCGGCAGTACACCGAGGGGCACCCTGCGATAGTAGATTGATCGGTAGAGGAGCGTGTAATCGAGAACAAGAAGGCAACAGAGACACACGAGTTATTCAGGTTCAGGCTGTCAGTATGACATAATACCTTACTCCTATGGTCTGTTGGTTTGCATTAGCTATCGTATGATTTGCCGTGAATTTGTAGGGGGTCCCTGCCCACCTTATATAGTCTGGGGGGCAAGGTTACAAGTCGGTTAGATCTGAGAGATAACCGGAAAGTAATAACAGATTACAAGAAACATGGGATCGTACATATCCTATCAGATCTCGTAACATCCTCAGGATATCCTCTCTGTGCCTTGTGGGGGCCGCCGAGCAGAATTGTGCCCTGCAAGTCTCCTTCTTGTAGGCTAGGCCACCCCTGAAGGCATAGCTCATGTGACCTGCCGTGGGTATCCGAGGTCGTACCCCCCATAGCCGGTTTGTGCATAAGCGCCTTCCCATACCCTCCTTCAGGTTTACACACTCCTATCATGGTGTATGATGGACTACGCGTAGCAGAGGGTAAGGACGAGCTAGCATGGGAGACTGAGTTGCTCAAAGGCGTTACAAAAGAGCGCTTGTTTGGTCCGCTAGCTTCGGGTTCCTTTCACTTGAGGCCGATGGAACCAGTGGTTGGTCTTGTTGGCGCTGCCTTCTTCTCCTTGGTGCCACCAAGGGGCGCCTTGGAACGCACCGTGCTCTTGAGGCTAGGACCATCGCTTATGGCATAGCTAGCTGGTGCCATGATAGCGAGTGGTGCTTCGGTGATTAGCCTTGCTTCTTCCCTCACATAGGAGCTTTTGGGCACTAAGTCAATGGACATCGGCACTCCTTCAAGGTCGTAGGTGGAGTTGGAGGCTGTGTACAAGGCGAGAGCATGGCTAGCCATGCTGATCTTAGAGCTTGAATGTTATGTGGAGGGGGAGAAGAATGCTTGAGGCTTGGTGTGAAGAGAGGGAGAGGCTTGGGGTAGTTTAGATAGGAGCTCAGGTCTCTACCACAAAGGAAACAAACCAAGCACCGCCATAGCCATGATTCATAGAGGATCAGTGAGATGTGGACGAAGATTGGGGGTTAGAGGAGCCACGGGTGGTGTGGCCGCACCATAGGTGCACCCGCACCCCCAGGTCCTCCTCTTAGTCTGAGATTTTGACCAGGTACGTGTGCATGTGCATGGATTTGCTAGATGCTGGTGCTTGGTTTTGATTCAACAGTATCAGTGAGTGATTGAGTGAAAAATACTTGGAATCATGTTGAATCAAGATTATTCAAGTTGCAAAATTCACATGATCTTGTAATTAAGAGTGGAATATCATGTGATCAGCATGTATCAGGCAAGATTGAGCAAGAATCATGGTTTGTCTAGTGAGGGTATAAAGGTCATTTAGCCAAGATTGCTTGCTAGGAAAGATAAAGCAATATTTTTATATTTTTAAGTAAATGAAAGAATATGTTAGCATAATTATTTTTAAATTTTTATAAGTTTTGAACGAATTTATCAAAAGCAATTAAATTTATTCTATCTATATCTAAGTTAGTCTTATACGAAGGCTCTAGGAAAACTTTTAAATGTTGACCGTTAACTTTGAAAATGTTACCGTCATCGTCTTGGATGGTGATCGCGCCATGTGGCGATATGTTGATGACGGTGTACGGTCCTTGCCATTTGCTTCTGAGTTTTCCTTCACCGAAGAGTTTGACTCGGGAGTTGAACAGTAGCACCTTGTCTCCCTCTTTTTGTTGGATTCAGTGATCATGTCATCTCTTAGTTCTTTCTTTGTAGAGCTTGGCACTATGGTACGCCTTCACACGCCACTCTTCAAGCCTGGCAATTTGTTT